>NW_026857944.1:0-29800 GCF_026571515.1 Ruditapes philippinarum | reverse complement strand
AAGACCTATAAATTAGGTTCTTTTCTTATGTTTAAAGTTATTAAAAATTCAGCCTTTTGATTTTTCTTCTAAGGAAGAAAATAGTTCTAAAGAAGAAAATAATAGAGGGTTGAAAGTTTTATATTAAAACATAACACATTAAATCTGTATAGCATGATATTTACATTAAGTCAAAGGTATTAACAAGCAGGAATTAAAACAATTGCTTAGCTCCTCCATTCATATTAACACAGAGATATTGCAGCACGGCAAGATGCTCCCACTTTAATTCAGGTCTTGCAGGATGAGTGGCTATGAAAATAGTTTTTGATCCCTCAGGGCAATTTTCCATTCTTTTTTGTTCTGCCATACATAGTGTTATTTAATGGATTGTTAAATTGAATTTTTAGATTATGAACATTTCCTACATTCAGTAAACCAATGTTTTGATAATACAACATTGTATGAATATGGTTTATTATTTTCTTGAAAGCCTGAAAAAGTTCCATAATTTTGAAAGATATGGTCTGTTAACTCTACTTCATTATATACTGCAAGAAAAAAAAGATCAAATTCTTTGCCATGGCTTTGCACTTAATAGTCTGCATGAAGATGATTTATATCTGGGTGCTGTGAATGTGATGAATATAGCAATTTTTGTTCTGGTGTGATTATTCTACAGATTTAATCCAGTAAATGTAAATTTTGGCAAGCTCATCAAGACTGTTCTGTCTGAAAATGGAGATTTGTTTGTGATATACAATGTATATTAATGTACCTGTATAACAAGTACACATGGATACATACACATTTTCAACATCATGTTGGTAGATCAATGTAATCAGTCTTGATTGTTATTTAAGTCCACATGTTAAGGTCATTAGTGCGTAAATCAGGTTTGTATTTCTGGGGTCGCTGATTCGAACCTCAGACTAAGTAAAATGTCTATGTAACAATTGATTTTGGACATTGAGTTGGATAGTCATTTGTCTCCTACAGTTGATTCGGAAATCATGTTGGATAAGTAGACTTTCATCGGGGAGAAATTGGAAATTACTGGTTAGTTATCTTACCTACTGGTTAGTTATTCTGGAAAGCCTTCAAGTTGTATCAATCACTGAGATACGACCAAATAATGCATTGAAGTCCTGTATAAAAAACCAACCAAACAAACCAATTGGATTTGTGAAGTACTTAAATTGAAAGGCCAGCGATATTAAGTGGAGTCAATCTGCACCAGTCAGGAAGTGCTGACTGGTCTTGGTAAATGTTAAAGGAGAGTCATCTGTAGGAAGCAGTCATCCTGCAGAAAGCATTCAAAGAAATAAAGCATATTATTTATTGAGGATAAGAAATGATTGATATTGCTTTGATCAAAGACTCTAGAAGGATATTTGCTTTTGCATTTTATGATCATGGGTACAATTGTAATAGCTTGTTAAGTGCTTCCATGGTGTTTTAATACATCACTTTGCTGTTGTGATCTAAAAATTGTATCATAAAAAGATTGTTTAAAAGTCTAATTCACATTGAATAAAATTTTCTCACATTTGATCCATGCTTTAGAGTTTAAAGACCAAGTTTGTAGCTTGAACACAAATCAAAATCTGATTATTGGGTAAAGCAGAGTTCATCAGCATTATAAGAGATTGTCTGTAACCAGGAAGGGTTAAAAGTTTCTCTTTGATATATTCTAGATTGATGATACATTCTTTTCTGTGGATATTACAGAGGATAATTGATTGAAACAATTGTGTGTCCTGATTTTAGAGAGAGTATTCCCAGTATCCTGATTGATTCATCTGATTGTTAAGTTGATTAAATAACTTCACAGAACAATAAAAGTATAGTAAACATGATGGGAATTTAGTGTGCCTCAGGAGACAGTTAGAGTGAATTATGCCTCTTGTCTTACTATTTGTTTTATGATATTTTTCAAACATATTAATTTGGTATAGTGTATAACTAATGCGGGCATTGTCTTACAAGGAGTTGATTAATTTACAAAGAAATTCCGACTGTTTTGTCTTCTTCAATTTTTTTGCAGAAATGGCATTTTTCTTTGCAATGGTAAACCATAATATGTTATGTTCTTCAAGGTTAAAGGACCTAAGAATTGTTAGCTAAGGGCCCAGTTACACAGACGGTCGGTACCCAATCGGTCATTTAGTTTTAGATTTAGTTGCTTTTATGATCGGTTGTCATGCGTGATTTTATTTCTGGTTTTCTGTGTAAACGGCCATCGGTGACAGACAGCAAAGTCAAACGGGAATGGGTCGCTGAAATACTTTTGGTTTTTATCGTTTGTAAATCGGAGCTAAATCGGGCGTAACGCTGATTAATCGGTGTTTGATAGCTAGTCATCAGTGGTTAAACACTTTCCGTCAGATATGGCCGTTGATTCATATTTGGTTATCTTTGTCCGATCGGCGATATCGGTGATTAAGAGCTTGCACATCTCGTGATATAGGTTGCCGTCTGTAATTTTTAAAATATTTTCACCGATCGAGAATTTTAGACGTGTTTAAAAATCCCAATCGGTAATTTTGCACCGATGAAACTTATCTTTCCCCAATAGCAGTTGATAGGTGGAAAACAGGTGACCAATAGGTGATATCGGTGATAAATACGTTGTCATCGGTTCACTCCATAAGTTGGCTAAAAAAACTACCGATCAATCACCGATGGCTCTGTGTAACTGGGGTGTAACATCGCAAACCTTGGATCGCTAGCTTGGTATTCTTCAGTTAGTACATCGAATTGTTTCATGTTTTGGAAGCAAGCTTTCAGTGGTTAGATACAAGGTGTTAGTCACATACCTTTTGTATCACAAATAATTCACAGTAAGGGTTGTTTAAATCCATGGTTGTTGACCATTGGTGAAAGCATATGTTAGCCTTGAGCAAGGACCTCTACAGGGATTAGAACACTATATTAGTATGGATTAAGATAAGTGTATTTATAAAGATTAGTGAGGTTAATAAAGGTTATAGCCTAAAATAAAGAAGAAAAGGGTTACTAAAGCATGCAATTTGACCTTTACACTGACAACTGACTTAATTTAAATGAACAGTGCAGGAAACAGAATGTGATTAGCATTTGCCACCAGACCAGCCTGCATGTTTGTGCTGACCAGGCTAGGTGACCAATTTTAGATTTATCTTGATATTCCCAAATTGATAATGAAATCCCAATAATGGATGAACTTCCAATAATGTAAGCTGGAAAAGTTCTTTACATAAGTTGCAAGCAGGCTAAAGGTTAAAACCAACAAAAGAAAATAAGAAAAACTCACACAAACTCCTGAAGCAGCATTATGATAACTTGAAATTGAATGAAGAATCTCATTTTTAGCTTTATCTAGAAGGTTCATGGATGTGTTACTTTGGATGTTCAACTTGTATGTAGAAATTAGACTTTAATAAAAAAAATTAAACCTTAATAACGTTGTTTAAGAAAGTACAGGTCCAAAAGCCTAAAGACATGAAATTTAAAAATCTTACATGATCAACTGACGTACTTGCAATGGAAAAATATGAAGAAAAGATAAAAATATAGTCATAATTAAATTTAAAATTGATATTCATTATGATAAATGGCCCGGTTTGAGTTTAAAAGGTTTAAATACTTTTTATCTGATGTCTTTTAGCATAATGAAATTGATTATTGTGAAAAATAAGAATGACATAGTGATTTGAAATATTGCACACAAGTTGTATTTGTAAAGACCTTCATCAAATAGTATAAAAATCTTGATAATATAATTTCTAGTCATGACAACCAAAATCATGGTGGAGTCCCTTGAAAAAATATATATTGACTTGGATTATAAAACAAAAACAAAACGAGTAAGAGAAACACATGTTAGATAAAAAAAGTTATGGTAATTAAAACATTTTAGTGTTTATTTAAAATATGTAAGAATGTCTTTTTTGTGAAGGTTTTAATCTTTGTTTTAATGGTAAACTCTGTGGTGGTTACAGGTAATTTGTTCATTTTCCAGGAGAACAACTAATGTAACATTGACAGCAATTGAAGTGTTCCATTGAATGTTAACAGGCAATAAAATTCTAATAAATTTCTTATTGATCCCATTTATGGACATCTAAATGATTCAATGGTTTCAGTAGCTATAGAAGGTATAGAAGGGGGGTATAAGGCTTGTTTGTATTGGTAGAGATATAGTTTTCAGTTGGATATCTGGTTGGTTTTATTCAGATTTGGTAGCTAATGTACAAACCAGATAAGCACTATCAAATCCTGTTCATTCAATGATAAAATCAGACTAAATTCACATGGTTTCAAATGTGACTTGAATATTTTGACAAGTTTATTTAGTGCAGTGTGCACAGACTGATAATGTATAATAACCTGTACCCTTTTTCACTACAAGTTCCCCTGTTATCAACACTAGCAAAAAAATGAAATCAGACATTATGTTGAAAGCTTTGCCATTTAGAAATGTCTGTATAAAAAAAGTGCCAAGAGCTATTGATTTTCTAATTTGTACCATTAGGTAGAAATTACTAGAAAAACTACAGATTGTTAAGGATGGAATGAGTTTTCTGGACAATTTTGGTTTTTCTCCTGTAACCATGTACATGTACCTGAATTCAGCATTTGGTCAATCATATTGTAGGAGTGGGGACGTAACGTTTGCTTCTATTTATTTCCGCGGAAAGCTAAAATACAGGAAACATTTCTGTAAATGTATTTTGGTCTTTAGTCTGTTTTAACAGCATGAAATGATGATTTTGCATCATACCTTCGACAATCTGTGTTCAACTCAGTATAGATTGGAAACTTCTGATTTTATCATGCTTCTTAATTAATCCTCAAAGGCAGAATTGATGATGTAATTGTCTTTTGACCTTTCTAGGTACAGCTCTAGTCATCATCTTGCATTATTTAAAACTCATTATTGTTGCCATTGTCTATGGCTTTCTAATGGAATTCAAATCTTTTCTATAGATTTTATGTTTATCTAAAATGTCTTGCTATTTATATATAAAGGAGCTTCACTGAGGTCTAAAAGCTTAGAAATATAAAATTTGAAAATCTTACATTATCAACTGAGGCATTTAAATAAACAATACAGTAGTTTACTGCCATGTGTCGAACTTTGACAAGTCAAGTTTCTTGTTTCCTTGATATAAAAAAGATGTGTTGAATTCTTTGAGGACTTTCAAGGGCAAAAAATTGAAATTTTCTCAAATTGTCATACCTTTGTTATTTATTTATGGCTTTGGTTCATTTGCTTTGGTTCATTCTTAGACAAAAGAAAACCGATTACTAAACTGGCAATGATGATTAATTCAAATGTGACCTTGACTGTCATGACCTTGACTGTCAAGGTCAAATATGAAATTGTTTAAGACAGCTATTTTAAGACAGCTATGTTTTCTAGGAGTATTCTTAATACTGCAATTTTCTTTCTTCAGTACATTAAAATTTTGACCTTAGAAGTAAGAAAAAGTTGAGCTCCTGGCTGTGGCTCTTGTTTACCCCAAATTATATCTACTTTACTACTTATTTCGAATCACATGTCTTGACCACTTAAAGTTAATGTTTATTGTTGTGTCTGATTATCATTTTAGTATGGTTAATTATTGAGGAGACATTACCCCTGTATATTTTAAGAAACAGAATTTAAATTATTGAAGCAGAATTTAAATGTGATACACAAAGTTGATTATAATCCCAATCAAATTCCATTTAACTTAATGAATTGCCCTCCTGGTAAACTCAGGTTAGTCTATGGAATTCATTAATTTCAATTCAGTTCTTTTGTGGTGTATTAAATGTACTTTATTCCCTTAATAAAAGGTTTTCATAAAGCAGATAATAAAAATACCAAAATGAGTTGGTTCTTTCTATGTAACAAATAGCTCTTAATACATGATAATTATCATGGTCTTTAAATGTGGCTATAGTTTATGTTAGACATGTTTTAACCAAAATAAGTGCATTTTAATTTGATCTAAAGGAAGAGAAAAGAATTGCAACTCATCACTGGTTATTTTACATATAATTGCATAGATAATGATATATTCCAAAATGAAGGCCAAATTGCGGCTTTTAATACATGTTATGAAAGGACTCAGTTCTTTCATGTTTTTGCAGAACATGAATAATATCTGAACAAATAGAATTTGTAATCTTTAAAAAGCTCTTAATAATGCCAATGACTTTAAGTATAATGTTATAAGGGGAATTTTACATAAAGGTTGTATAAGGAGGGTATTGAAATCCTCCGTTATATATTTTAGCAGTAAGTTTATATAACGTAAATGCTATACTATGTGTGCCAATTTTCATTCGCTGTGCGTAAAAAAGAAGTTCAATAAGTCATTTAGTATTATAGAAACTTATCATGCGTCATGATCAGGCTAGTCTGTGCCAGGGTTCTTTTCTACTGTATAGTGCAATTCCAATATCTCATTTCATAATGGAACATTAAAACATTTAAGGTAGAAATATTTTAACGTATAGATTTTCATTAGGAATGATCATTTAGTATATTGCTATTGTCAAATCACAGGTGAATTAAAATATAGTCTGAAAGCATTTTATGTTATCTATTTAGTGTTTGAGAATTATACATTAAACATAAATACTTATTGGATATTGCTAGCAATTGCCAGGTAAGCATAAATTAAACTGATTATGCAGTTTGAAAGCTAAAACTTGTGTAAACTTACAAAGCAATAGGTGAATTGGTTTGAGCATACAAATTTTTTTTATTCCTTGTTAAGGAATGATAAATTTCCTTCAAGTTTTTTAAGAAATGATCTCTTTATATTCTTTTCTTTATTTCCCCATACATGTTTGTGTTCAACATTCAAATTCATAATGAAATTGATGGTCTTGATATTTTATTTTATAAGGTTAAAGGATACCTTTTATATTTTTTGTTTTTAATTATTGTATGTTATTTGATCAATTATATCTTCTAATCTAATGCATATGTTCCTTTACCATATAGTTTGAAATTATGATTTTGAGTTAGGATTGAGCTTGGCAGTCTGGTCTTGTGTAACAAAAAAACCCCAAAAAACAAAATCGATTGCCACAGCTTTATTTAAAAAATTGTAAATGATTTAATGTTAAAAGCTGTAAAATTACAATAACTGAAGTAAATTAAAATGTAACTGAATTTAAATAATATATAACATTTGGCAATTATAATTGCCAATTAAAGGCTCAGAATGTTGTTATAGATGAGTTCTGATTTCATAAAGACTAGATCATCAAGGTTCTCCCTAGGAGTTTTATAGTCCTTAATACTCTTATTCAAAATAAAGCTGGTGCCTACTGTTAATCAGTGCCATTTAAGGTGTTTAAGGATTAGATGGTGGTAGAATTAAAAAAATAAAATAAAAAGATCCATCCTTACATCATTTTTTATCTTTATTTTTTTTTTATGATCTTCATGATGTTCTGTTTGTCTGGTAGCTGGAACATCACCTGTTCCATTTGAATGTCACCTGTTTGTTTTATCTGAATGTCACCTGCTTCATCATCATGTTGTTCTATTTGTCTGGTAGCTTGAACATCACCTGTTCCATTTGAATGTCACCTGTTTGTTTTATCTGAATGTCACCTGCTTCATCATCATGTTGTTCTGTTTGTCTGGTAGCTTGAACATCACCTGTGCCATTTGAATGTAACCTGCTTGATCCTCATGTTGTTCTATTTGTCTGGTAGCTTGAACATCACCTGTTCCATCTGAATGTCATCTGCTTGATCCTCATGTTGTTCTGTTTGTCTAGTAGCTTGAACATCATCTGTTCCATATGAATGTCATCTGCTTGATCCTCATGTTGTTCTGTTTGTCTAGTAGCTTGAACATCACCTGTTCCATATGAATGTCATCTGCTTGATCCTCATGTTGTTCTGTTTGTCTAGTAGCTTGAACATCACCTGTTCTATCTGAATGACATCTGCTTGATACTCATGTTGCTCTGTTTGTCTAGTAGCTTGAACATCACCTGTTCCATCTAAATGTCATCTGCTTGATCCTCATGTTGTTCTGTTTGTCTAGTAGCTTGAACATCACGTGTTCCATCTGAATGTCACCTGCTTGATCCTCATGTTGTTCTGTTTGTCTAGTAGCTTGAACATCACATGTTCTATCTGAATGACATCTGCTTGATCCTCATGTTGTTCTATTTATCTAGTAGCTTGAACATCACCTGTTCCATCTGAATGTCATCTGCTTGATCCTCATGTTGTTCTATTTGTCTAGTAACTTGAACATCACCTGTTCCATATGAATGTCATCTGCTTGATCCTCATGTTGTTCTATTTGTCTAGTAGCTTGAACATCACCTGTTCCATATGAATGTCATCTGCTTGATCCTCATGTTGTTCTGTTTGTCTAGTAGCTTGAACATCACCTGTTCTATCTGAATGACATCTGCTTGATACTCATGTTGCTCTGTTTGTCTAGTAGCTTGAACATCACCTGTTCCATCTGAATGTCACCTGCTTGATCCTCATGTTGTTCTGTTTGTCTAGTAGCTTGAACATCACCTGTTCCATATGAATGTCACCTGTTGATCATCATGTTGTTCTGTTTGTCTAGTAGCTTGAACATCACCTGTCCCATCTGAATGTCATCTGCTTGATCCTCATGTTGTTCTGTCTGGTAGCTTGAACATCACCTGTTCCATATGAATGTCACCTGCTTGATCCTCATGTTGTTTTGTTTGTCTAGTAGCTTGCACATCACCTGTTCCATCTGAATGTCACCTGTTGATCATCATGTGTTTCTGTTTGTCTAGTAGCTTGAACATCACCTGTTCCATCTGAATGTCATCTGCTTGATCCTCATGTTGCTCTGTTTGTCTGGTAGCTTGAACATCACCTGTTTCATCTGAATGTCATCTGCTTGATCCTCATGTTGTTCTGTTTGTCTAGTAGCTTGAACATCACCTGTTCCATCTAAATGTCATCTGCTTGATACTCATGTTGTTCTGTCTGGTAGCTTGAACATCACCTGTTCCATCTGAATGTCACCTGCTTGATACTCATGTTGTTCTGTCTGGTATCTTGAACATCACCTGTTTCATCTGAATGTCACCTGCTTGATCCTCATGTTGTTCTGTTTGTCTGGTAGCTTGAACATCACCTGTTCCATCTGAATGTCACCTGTTGATCATCATGTGTTTCTGTTTGTCTAGTAGCTTGAACATCACCTGTTCCATCTGAATGTCATCTGCTTGATCCTCATGTTGCTCTGTTTGTCTGGTAGCTTGAACATCACCTGTTTCATCTGAATGTCATCTGCTTGATCCTCATGTTGTTCTGTTTGTCTAGTAGCTTGAACATCACCTGTTCCATCTAAATGTCATCTGCTTGATACTCATGTTGTTCTGTCTGGTAGCTTGAACATCACCTGTTCCATCTGAATGTCACCTGCTTGATACTCATGTTGTTCTGTCTGGTATCTTGAACATCACCTGTTTCATCTGAATGTCACCTGCTTGATCCTCATGTTGTTCTGTTTGTCTGGTAGCTTGAACATCACCTGTTTCATCTGAATGTCATCTGCTTGATCCTCATGTTGTCCTGTTTGTCTGGTAGCTTGAACATCACCTGTTCCATATTCTCACTGGATATATTGAATAGGCAAATATCAAACTGTATATTATTAGACAAATGATACCATATAATTTGAATATCAATAGTAGTAAATCAGAGCTAATCTAAATGATATTCAAGGAAAAAGTTGATTATATTATTTTCTGGAATGTTTATAGTATGATTTATAGTTGTTTTTCCTATTTTGATTATCTAGCCTATACCTATTGTCATTCATAGAGAGTCCTGCCTTGTAAATTGATTGCTAGCTTTGTCTAACATTGATTGCATACTTCAAGTTCCTATTCCCTGTCCTGACAAGTTCTGTTATAATTCTTGGCCTACTCGAGGGCAGTGTTTTCAGATGAATCTATTGCCATATAAAGATGTCATTAACACATCTATATTCTTATTCCCCCTGGTCAACTATTGACCTATCTGCCAAATAAGGGGAGCATGGAGTAAACTGGTTAATGGATAACTTGATAATGAAGTTCATTTCTGTATCATTAAACAAAAAACTAATGTTGGAAATTAGAAATTAAACCCCTTGAATAAATAATTATATAAGGCTCAGGAGAACAGGAAGAATAGCTAAATTTTGTTCCCTTGCCCTTAAAGTTGACATTGAATAGTACAAGGTTGTGCTTGACAGTTTCACTAAGACTTATCAATGTTAATGATTTTGGCCTTGGGATCATATTTAAGCTACGTTTAAAAGAAACTTGTGGAATAACACATTGTTTATTCATTGACAAATATACATATCACATTATTTGGTATGGAAAATTATTCCACTATTCTTCATATTAACTGCAAAATGGTTAAACATACATAAATATTTTTGGACCTAAGAATAATGTGGACTTGACTTTTCCACCTGTATTGGGCTATATATAACTGCATGCTTTAAAATGCAGACTTGTTGCAGTCTTGGAGATTTGAAAGAAAAGACATTGAGGCATTTGTTACAGGCATAATTGCAAAAAGTATAGAGTTTGGTCAGTATTTATGGCATATGCAGTCTGAACCTTCCCTTCACTTTTTTGCTATTTTTGTGTGAAATTTTAGTACTTTGATATTTAAACCCTGAATAACAAATTCAAAGAACTGACTAGACCTAAATGAAGATAATTAGGAAAGGATGAAAGTTTTTTTTGTGTACTAAGTTAGCCTTTTAAATGTCAAGATTTCCACAGTGATATTTATAATGTTTTATGTAATTCCTAAAAATAAAAATATCAGGAGCTTCAATTAATCTGACACAGGTGTGAATCGTTAGGAAAAAAATAATGTGCAGTAATTGCCTTACAATTCCAAGGACTTTTGAACCTTGAATGTCCAATTAATTGTTATATTTAACATGTTTGAAGCATAGGTCATCAACTCACCTTTTCTTCCTGATCATCAAGTATTTTCATGGTTAACATATTTGTTATCAAGCCCTTATTTAGCCTTGAGTTAGTGATTCATGTTAAAGGGAATTCTTTATAAAAAATATATCCTGCTTGGATCAGATAATTTTATGCTCGGCTGTAAAATATTCTTTCAATATTCGTTCTGAAGTGGATCTTTTCAGCATGTTAATAGATTATTCTTATTGAAATATTGATATAATTATGTTATACATTAGATACAAAAGCATTTCAAGTTGAATACCTTGATAGCAATTCGATTCATTTGCTTACTGATCTGCTAATTTGTCAATCTTAAAAAATAAATGTTACCAAAGTTCATTTAATCAATGATATGTTTTAATATATGCCTTTTATCAACTGTTTTGGTATGTAAAGTTTTGAATTGAATTTGATAATTGGTCATCAGATATGGTAAAAAAAGTAAATTTCATGATATTGATAGTTGTAAAGTAATCATACAGTTGTAAAATTTAAATGCAGCTTTCTTAAATTTCAAAATATTAAATAATAAGCTGAGATATTTCATACCTAAAGGCCAAAAATTATTTTTGATTTGATGCAACAGATAGTGTTTAAGCTAATGATTTTAATAATGACAATGATAAAGATTGGTTTGAGAGGCAATTTGGTATCAGTATAAGCTTGTAGGGTTAAGAAATGTGAGGGAATATTGAAATGAAAGTGCATTTCCATTTTGTCATACCTAAGCTGAAAAAGTTCGGGAATTTATAGCATTGAGCAGGTGTAAGTGCTGTTTTCTAGTGATGATCATCATTGATTTATCTAGAGACTATATATAACCAATCACAGCAGGTTCAGAGGATATTGTTGAGAAGTTGGCAGGAACTTGTTGGATGTAGCTTGATACTCAGATATTAACAGATTCTTGAATATTGTTGTCATGCTGATATCTTGTTAAATTATTGCTGGAATTTTAAAAGCATTCAAACAATAACAATAGTAATATGTAAGTAAAATTATAAAGATACCTTATGTTAGGAAAAGAGTCTTTCCATGGACTGTAACTTGGACTTTCCAGTGCCGTCCATGGGCGGGCTAAATCGATCGAGCCTGCAACATTTTCAATTTTGCAGTGTTGGGCTTTCTTTAGGGATATTTTTTCTCTCTCTATTTCTTTATCTTAAAGTAATATAATATTAGTTTTAACTGTTTCTGAACTTCATTATTGAAATCTGTTTTTGTGGACTGCTTACATAAATTTACAGTTGTTGAATTTCTTTGTATACAGATTGTATAATGTATTTAAATGGTTAATTAAGATTTTCATTAAATTTTCTTGAGGAAAAATTCCTTTGGTTAGAATTTAACAGTTCTTGGCATGTTGGTTTTCTTTTACAAAAGTAAGTTAAGGCTACACTAAAACTGGTTCAATAACATGCCAGCAAGAGCTGAGCAAGCATAATAAATTGTTTTTTTCACAGTGCTTGTTTTAACTTGTTATCTACATTGAATGTCAAAATCTCCACATGCAGTGGTCTAACTGCTAATTCAGAAGTGAAGAAGGCAGGCTACATCGTGTTCAGCACAGGCTGCGATTTTTTGGTTTGATTTCACAGAACCTGTACTTTCACTATTTATCATTCCAGTCAAAAGTTCAGACATACGTTTTGAACACGTGATTCTACTTTTGGGGTGTAAATGTAATTCTTTTTTCCATTTTTAAGACCATTAGTACTCTAATACTACTGTCTGGATCTGACTGGAGGTGATTAACCTATGCTTTTGTAAAATTGGCAGTAAAAAGTTTCAAATTCTTAAATGGTATTAGTCAGTTTTAATAATACAAGATTTCAATACAGCAAGCTAGGGGATTTATCGTAGTTCAATTTTTAAGTATTTATGTACGCAGGTTTGGGTAAATCTGTCCATGAATATTATATCCTTGACTTGAAACAGATTTGAAGATTGGTTAGCTTTTAATCGGGTTTATTCAAACAATGTTACAAATTAGAATCAGGCGACTTTTTTTTAAACAGAAATTGATTTGGTTTATGCAAGTAAGCAGTAAGTGCTGATTTGACAGACTGGAATATATGGAATATTGAATAATTACAATAAGGTATGCTTCAAATGTCATTAAGATAATTATGTATACATTTAAAGTAGTTGAAATGAAGCTTAGTTTGCTTTTAAAAAAATCAGCATTTTTATCTTCTTCAGTATTTTTGAATTATCTTCTTCAGTATTTTTGAATTGTTCACAAACATTGACAAATGGTCAAATCTGGAATTCAAATTGTAAGAGTTTAAAGAACAAGAAATTATATTGTCTATGTGTTGATAAGGTGAATGTTGATGATTGTTTTGTCTTGAACTACATCAGTTTCAGCAATAGTAAAAAAGAATATTTCTCGAGGATTTATTTATATACAATTTTCCCATGTGTCATTACAGACTTCTCATTTTTGAGGGAAAGAAACTTTATATTTATTTTAGACCAGATGATTTATTATCGATAGATTAAAACCATGATAGAGTTACAGACATGGAGTTCTAGCTGATTTTATTAAGTTCAGTATGAACACCAAGGGAAAGGTAATACATTATGTTACCATATGCCATTGCATGTGGAACTTTTCATTGTTACTTCAAGTTTTAGGCTATATTGTGTCTCCTGCCAGTATGAGAAGTAACAGATCAGTGCTGCAAAGTAATTTTGCTGATAATAATACATAGGAGGTTATTCCAATCTGTGCATTACATGATAATTAATTATTATGGGTAGGTCCAACTTTAAATTCTTCCTTGAAGGTAAATTTTAACAAATTGGCTAGTTGTGTAATCCTTTAGCCTACTAACAGATTTTACCCATGTGACCAGTGCAGACTAAGATCTGTACTGATATAAGAACATATTTATATGAAAGGGTTTTGTCCACATTGGAAGATGGTCCATTTAAGATATTTAGCATGGTAAGGGTTAATTTCAAATTTGAATGCTCCCTTTGGTAAGACAATATTTTAGGTTTCAATGCAACATTTTAACAATGATCAGTCCTACGGATGACAATGTACCTCTAACACTGCTGAATTTATGTCATGGGCTGAATATTCTGATTCTGAACTGTCCATTGTACATTCTTCAGGTTTTAATAATGTCAAAATACTGACATTGAGTGGTCAACAGCGGGTACAGCCTGATCTGAAAGCGCAGATATTATGTCAACTGGCCTGGCTCTGTACTGTTGGTTGGCATTTGCTTATCATCTGCTGCTGGTAGTTTAATGGTAAAAAAGGTACTGATCTTAAAGACTAAGTTTTATTCTATTACTTCATTTACAAATCTGACATATAACGATGTCAAATATCATCATCATTTTGAATTTTATGAAATGTTTTTGGACTTTGTTAATGTACACTTTGATTTGAAACATTGAACGATGGCTATTATTCTATTTATAATATTGCTTACTTTAAACTTTGTATTTTCATTTCATATAAGGTAGTCTGGTTCATCATTAATATTAATGATCATCATAAAACAGTATACTTCAATAAACGTAGGGCCTGAAGCAACACTGTTGTATCTCGGTAAACTGCAAAGAGCCAGTTAGTACTAAAAAGCAACAGTTAACAGTGAGCAAATTGAAAGAAAAGAAGCATTTAATTATCTTCGGATTATATGTTGCGATAGTTAGTTTTGAATTTGTAATTTAAATATCATTTTGTGCATTTTAAAGATTGTAAAGCAATATATCTAAATTCCACTCGCGTTTGATAAGAGCTTAAGAAAAAAAATAAAAAAATATGTTTTGTATTTTAAATCACTTGCACCGAGTAAATTCTGTTCTTGTGTATTTATGGGTAAGCTACAGTCGATTAATGTTGTTTACATAAGTTTTCGGTCCATGCAGTATTTTGTCGGTCTGCTTTCTAAGGTTTTTTCAAACCAAGCTCATTTTAAATAGTGCCATAACTAAACTATATGATTGTAAGTATCAGCTCATTAGCATGAGAAGTCATGTTTGCAGTTAAGTCACGTTTAAACTTTTAAATCTCTTTAAGCGAAAAGGAAGATTGAAATTATTTCATAATACAACTAATGATCTAAGAAAAAAATTATTTATATACCAAAGTATTGACAAGACAGTGTTAAGAAAACCTTTATTTCAAAAGAGTTGAACCGCAAACTCATTAAAATATTCACAATCAGCAATATCTAAAATTGAACAAAGATTATATTTGATAGCACGTATAGAAAACTAGTCGTATAAACTTTTTGTGAACTTAAACTTGCTGGTTTTGAATTATAATATGAAATATAAGTGTAGTATTTTGTCAGTTGAAGTGTCGCTTACCTCTCATTCATGATTTCCGCTAAACGAACAATCTTTACAACAGTGTTTAAGTGTTGTCTTGCAAAACTATTTAATGTTACTATTTTCTCTGGATGATAATATATAATAATATTTATTTCCTGGTAAGTTATATTTGACGGCAGAGTTTAATAGTTAGTACGTTGTTACCTGGGTATATAGTCTAGTAGTTGATAACTGTCGAACTATCGGTAAATGTTCACTTGTGACTTAGCAAGCAGAGGAGAAGTTTGTGGTTTGATAGAGCTGTTTGTACTGTATTGAACATGTGGCAGGAATAGTAGTGGTACATGTGCTTTGTGTCTTGTGTAAAAATTACATAGCAAACAAAGGATTTTTACTGGAATTAAATATATTTTTAAGTGCTTTTGAGAATTTTTTTTCCCAACAATAACAGTAAGTTGATATTTTTATTTGTAAATATGCCTTTTTGTCTTTTGAGTTTAAAAATTATTTCAAATTAAGAATAAAAAAGAAAGTTTTTTTCCAATATAATTTGTGTACTTGGTCAATAATCTTTGTTCTGTAGTAAGAAAGTCCACGTGGCTTGGTTTAAAACGTAGACAAGAAATTATGGTCTGAAACCATTATCAGAGATTAAACCTTATTTACCAGGGTTTAAATTCTGACTTATTGTTAATAGTATTATATGGATCATTCCATGGTTAAGGGACATAGTAGTGGTTTATGGAAAATAACTGCAGAGAATGTGTATGTATATCATATTTATACATTATATTTCTTATTTTAAATATGGAGCATTGTTTGACAATTAAGCATGCTAGGTAGTGGTGTTTAACCACGTGTATGTCAGTTATAATGGCAGTATACATGAGTTAGCCGCATGTACAAATTAACTGTACTGGTTTATAGACACTCCTTTTTTACTATATTAAAGTCCTAGTGAAAATTTTATTGAGAATGAATCCTGTTGTATTGGTGAACTTTTCAAACTGTTTGTTTACTGAAAAAGGGGTAATGTAAAATTTACTGATCTGTATGTTATGGATGAGAGGCTTTTTAAAAGTTACAACAAAATGAAAGTTTAAAGCGTAGGTTAAATCATAAATTGTTATGCTTGGAAGCAGCTCATTCAGTTACCGTTTTTATCTGACCGTGACAAGTATCAAAACAAATTTTTATTCAGATCTTTCTACAATTTATTAAATCTTTTTAAAATTGAAAGAGCAGAAAAAGCAAGTGCTATCTCCTTATGAAAATGCTTCACAGCTTTATTTCCTGGTCTCATATATATGGGAATTTTATTTTGTAGTTTAAATCTACCATATACATTGAGATATAATTAGTTGAAATAACGTGAATGAAAGTGTAAAATGATCAGTATTAGAAATTATAGAGTTCTTCATAAGTGTCTTTCATGGTTTTCCAGTTAATTGTCATGAATTATTTAATAATCATGATACAGATTTGGATAATGTACTGATTTTAATGCATTTTGATGTGCAATGATTATTTTCTGGATGAAAAAGGTATAGTCAAGTATTTTGTGGTGCAGGATTTTGTTTTACATTAAGCTTTAATATTAAGTATTTCTGATTCTGTTGTGGTTATATTTTATGGCAATTCTATTTACTAAGACAAAATAAAAGCAAAGTAAAATAAGAACAATTCTGATAGCAAACTAGTAAATGGTAAACTTTTTAGCTGTCAAGTTCATCTTCTTCTTTCTGTGACGCGTTTATGTTTAGTTTTGTGTATTAAATTTCACAGCACTATCATTAGTAGACTTAAAAATTGATAATCATTAAGTAAGCTTTTTCTTTTGTAAGTGTACAAGAACTTAATTATATCTATTGATCAAGAGATCAATAGCTAAAAACTTGATCAATGGATCAATGTTATAACAAAAAGAAAGAGGATTGCATTACAGTTAGGATTGGCCTGTGTTTTAACAGGCTGACTATAACTATAGACTGTGACAGTCTCAAGCCCAGCTTTAATGTGCAGCTTCATCCATCAAAGTCTAGACCACTGTCACTTCATGCTTTCTTCAAGCTAAACTTATTATCAACATCAGCTTTTAACAGTGTAATGTATACTTGAAACAGCAGATTTAAGAACACTTGTCTTCTTAAACTTGCTCCTTTGTCTGCTATTGATTCTTTCATAAGGAGCTTCTTATTATTAAAGTGTTAACTTTTTACCTCACAGGGACTTTTGAGTTATTATTTTTAAAGTCCTTGCTGCCCAGTGAGCATATTAGTGACCCGCTAGTAAGTATAGGAACAAGAATTCGGCCGAGTCTAAGGGTTGTGCAGTCACTTTGACCAGAATCTTGCCACTTGACTGCCAGATCTTAACATTTTGATTTCAAAATCCCTTATACTAATATCAGACAGGTCCAATATTAAGGTAATAGTGTCATTGAGTCTATGTCAAAGGTTTATTGTGTAAAAGGTTATAATATATAGATTTGAAAGGAATGTATTTTTAATCAGATTGTATGTATCTTTGGTATTTTTCAGGCTTTCAGGTCTCATTGACTGTTTTATAAAAGCTGAACTTGTTCAAATACTTGATTATTATAACAAAACTGTTGTTATTATTCACTGTAGGATTGTTTGAAAGGCCTTAAGTGTTCGGACAATATTGACACACAGGATATAACAAAAATGGAGGGAAATAGTATGACGCATTGTAGAAAATCCACAGTGCCTCTGACCTTACGTGTACAAATGAAAGAAGTAATATTTGTAAAAGCTAACAATTTTATTTTGATGAAGGAAGAATAATGTGAGGGAACAGATGTCAACTCAGTGTCACATATTGTAACGTTGTTTTTTTTTTTTGGTCAGATTTGCAGTCTTAAGTTGTTTAAGGATGATATTAAATGGAATATGTTTTGGCCTTAGGAGCTAATTTCTTAAGCCAAAAAAAAGGCAGTTAAAAATAGAAAGATGAGTTAGAAAAGGGATTAAAGTCACAACTTCTGATAGTTACTTGGTTAAAATTGCCACCATTATTACTGCGCATTATTGTCAACCATCTAAAAATAAAACACAGTATTTTCTTTCAGATGGCAATGTATTAGAATAGCACTAGACGTTTCAAATTTGGATAGTTTTGCATATAATTTTGCCAGAATAAGGATGTTTTAAGAGATCTTTTCACCAATAAGTTATTTTTTTATATTACCTCCCTTTAATGCATATGAAAATATGTTTTTGACCTACATCCTTTCTAAAAAAAAAGTAATGGCTAAGGGTTGTTTTCATTGAAGAACAAAATTTCCAGCTTATTTTTTTTAAAATGCAGTCAACATTTTTAACTTTTTGTCAACATCAAAATATTATGAAGCATGTGAAGGAAAAAAGCATTGTAGTAAAACTCTAACTATGAGCAATATTTTAATGTTCTTTTCCTTTTACTTGCTGCTGATTTCACAATAACCTGATACATTAATTGGTTGTCATCTGTAGTTGTTTACAATTTAAACATCAATTTCTCCCACTGTTTGCAGCATTTTAATTATGTAATTAGCAATGTTTTCCCCCAAACAAGAATTTCACTACTGGGAAGTATTGGATTTAAACATAGCATGTCAGTTGCAGTTAGGAAAAAAGTAACCTTTCAAAGAAAACAAATAAGAATGTAAGGATGAAGTGTTATTGTGTGTGTTTTTTGTTGTTTTAATCGTTTAAAAGAGATTTGTTTACAATGGTCATAATATTGACTTTGTTAAATCATTGCTATTGCTAAATAGAAAAAACAAAGTCTATAAGTGTTCTGGGTTGGCTTAATTGATGTCACGCCTTTACTGTTTTAAAAATGTCTTATGGTGGTTTTTAGGGAAGAACATTTTGACTATTCTTAAGCCATCTGGATATATCAGGTAAAAAACTGTTTCTCTGTAAAATTGCACTATTTTAAAGGGAGGTAATCATGAGTAAGATGGAGAAACAGACAGTAATACCTTCTATGTGCTCTATTGTATTCATGTTAATGTTTGATATCTATGTATAACTTACTTATGCCAGAAAGTTCCATTAAAATTCTAGATGGTTACCCTACCAAAAACAGTGGTACTAGTTTTTCTTAATTGAAAAACATAAAGATGTGCAAATAAATAGTTTTTTTAATGCATTTATGCTATAGAAAGAGTTACAGGTGTTAAATGAATTTACTATTTAGTCATACAATATGTATAAGTTTAAAGAATTAGGTATTTTTTTTTTTGCTACAGTTACTAGATTATACATGAGCAACTTCTCTGATTTAATTAATCCCGACAGACAACATTAATGAGTTTTCATTGCTTAATTCAGCTTTAATTAAAACAGAGCAACCACAAAATGAATTAACTACATTTTAATGAAAATGATTCTTGTATATGTAATGACAGCTTCCGCTGAATATGGTCTGCCTTAAATCTTGCCATTATTCATTGCGCCGGATGACCTAAAATTGTCATGAAGGATGACATGTATAATGTACACCATATACATATAATTATGATGTGATTTAGTACATTTTTATGTACTTGTCACAAGCTTTTTAATTATATATTGTTCATTTTCCGCTGAGTCTGTTGTTTTGTTGAGCAAAAAAGGAAAATATATCATGTAACTCTTTAGCTTTGTGGTTATTATGCAATCTAAATTGAAGAATTTTTTTGCCAACATTTCCAAGAAAAATAAAAAAGTTGTAGTGAAAAGTATTTGTTACATAATTTCCCTCATTTGGATTAATCAAACTAATATATTTCATTAAATGTATTGAACAGTGTGTATATAGACTTACATGCGCATCTTCTCAGTATAGTACTTGTCTTTAGTCTTAGAAAATTGAGCGAAATTTCTTTAGAGATAAGTATAATATATATTTCTCATCTCTTTTGCCTAAAATCATTTTGATAAAATAGTGAAAAACCAGATCCCTAAGACATGCAGTGCAATACCAACAAAAACTAATCCACAGGATATGTTTCCCTATAAATCACACTGATTTAAAAAGCAAACATACTTGAGCAGACATGCACAAATTGCAATCAATGTACTTTATCAAGGGCCGGTTATTGTTTCATTGTTTGATTTCAGTTGATTTCAAGTACAAAATCGTGTAAAATCCGGCTGTTCATACCACTGTGTCTAAGATGAATCTATGGCAGTTTCGCTTGCATTTAGATGACATATTGACAAACAATCTGTATTAATCAGAAGCTTGAATGGAGAAAGTGTCACAGCAGCATTGATCAAATCAGGGCCGCTTCTCTTTCCGCTTTTCTTGGCAATTCTGTCTGATTGATCACGCTTTCCAGAGTAAAAAAATTGGATATTTTTTGCTGCAGATCTTGTATAAAGGTATATGTAGCTAATGAAAATGTTATTTTACTTGCAGGTTTCTACTAAATAAACAAGACTAAAAAGAATAAAGCACATTCAAGAAATAAAGACCACCAAAGACAGCAAGAAACAAGAACACATACCAGATAAGCATACCTCTAAATCTTAAAAGGGCATTTTTGCTAAATTGATATAAAACTATTACACCAAAGCCTAAAATACTTGCCGCCTTCCTGCTAAGATCGTAACACTCGACAACAGTCACCATTTTGTCTCTACGGTATCCCAGTAGATAACAATAAACAAGGTCGTCCAGATGGATGTGTCTATAGGAATAAAGTGCGAGCCTTCAAGTCCGTTAAGCTTAAGTCATTGCACTCAACCCAACTTTGATGAAGGATTCGGACGCGATCTCTTCAGTGACTATACTGGAAATGATGATCTTGGTTCAGATAGATCATTCCCAGATGATAGTTTAGACAATTTCGATAGTGGAGACTTGTCACCAAGCAGTTTGGATGATGGAAAGCTTGACTTTGGAAGTCATGTGTTTTCATATGCAGTTGACCACATTGATGTTGACAGTGGGTACACAGGGGACAGCGGAGATAGTAGCGGGGAAGTGTCCCCATGTAGTGTAGAATCAAACCACCATCAGTACACCAAATTGGAATACTGCCCTAGCAACACGAACTATGAAATAGAAGTTACAGATGGACAGAAAAAACTCTGCCTAGTTTGTGGAGACATAGCCTCAGGATTTCATTATGGTGTTTCTTCATGTGAAGCATGCAAAGCTTTCTTCAAACGAACAATACAAGGTTAGTGTTCTTACATTCTTAATAATGCAAAAAATGTCATGCAAATTTGTGTTTTCATTGTCAAAGATAAGAATGTTAGATGGTATATATTATTTGCCAAAAAAAAAAAGTAAAGTATTTGAACTTGTACCTTCTGAAATGAAATTGGTTATAAAGTGTATATGAGAAAATTGATCAAGCAGGTCTGATCAATATTTTGTTGGTCATCATGGTCGTGTGAGACAAAACAAATAGTAATCAATTATGTTGGTCTTAAATAATTATAAGATGCATTTTTCTCCTATTGTGAAAGCGAATTTAGTAGCTGGGTCTTGTCCTTGAACGTGTAAGTTTTTATTTCATTGAAGCAGTAAAAAAGATCTCCTTAACAAATATCATTTTAGCACCAGAAGGTAATTTTCACACCTGTAAATAAGAATTGTGTACAATTGAACAAGAATGTGAAGGTTTAACCACTTACCAACTTCATTTTTTTAAACGAGCTGAACGATAATGATTGGTCTTTACTATTTTCTGTTTTTTGTTTTTTTTCGAATGTGATAAATTTAATGATAAACATTGATCAAATAGTGTACAGCAACAAATATGCTAATGATACTCCCTTATCATAATCAGCTTCTTAAATTCCATTCTGTGAGGCACAACAATGTTGGCACATCAACCTGTACTGTGGGCGTATTGAAGCTTTTGTTATGAAGCAATAATTTCACCCCATGTTTTATATTACATAACATTACATTAGTTGTTTTAATTATGTATATTTTATATTTCATTTTGCAATTTTATATTTCATATATTTGTACACCTATGATATTTTGACTTATTTATTTCAACTGTGTTTTTGTAATGCTGAGATTTCAAACTTTGGAAGTATACTTTTTGATAAAGATCATTTCCTCCAATTAACCCTTAAGACATAAAACTATTTTGAAAAGAACTCTTTTTGATTTGACACATAAGCTGACACTTGTAGTAAAAATATAAATCTTATTTTCCTGTCTCTTTTATTGATTGTTAATGATAATTTCCTTATCATTTTGCAATTTTATATTTCATATATTTGTACACCTATGATATTTTGACTTATTTATTTCAACTGTGTTTTTGTAATGCTGAGATTTCAAACTTTGGAAGTATACTTTTTGATAAAGATCATTTCCTCCAATTAACCCTTAAGACATAAAACTATTTTGAAAAGAACTCTTTTTGATTTGACACATAAGCTGACACTTGTAGTAAAAATATAAATCTTATTTTCCTGTCTCTTTTATTGATTGTTAATGATAATTTCCTTATCAACCTTAGGCAAGAATAAAAAAAGGTAATGATAGTCAAAATCACACTATCATTTCCAGCTTATCTTTGTTTAAGTGTTATAATTATTTTATTTCTTTTGTTAGATCTTATGTGATAAAAATCTCATCCCTTCAGGACCAAATATTGGTAGGACCAACCTGTATATAAGAAAGGACACAACATAATGCAGTCATATTCCAACTTTGACTGCATAAATAAAAGTTATTTAAATTGTGATTTTATTATTTTTTAACCATTGTCTTAATTATACAGGTATGTGTCTTTTACATTTACTACTATTATTTTTGTATTAAGTTTTTATTGGTTTCTGAGCATAATGTTTGTAAATACTGTTTTATGTAATATTGTTGTACATGTTTAATTTAGCTATGAAAATGTTATTTAACTGTAATTTTAATAAGTATTTTTATAACTTTGAAAGTTATGTAAATAGCTAAAAACTTTTGATAATTAGGAATTTAAAAAGCTCATTGATTTTATCCTTTGGTTCTTCTCACATGCGAGTGAATGCTCAATGTAATTCTAATTCCCCAAAACATTATTTATTTTCATATTAAAGCTAATTCCCCAAAAACAATTTAGAGATTTCATATTATGTTTTAAATGTTTCTTTAATATTTGTTTTATTTGTATTAAGGGCATGTTAATACTTTTATATAAATGCTACAATAAGGTACTACTTATGATATTGGTACATGAAATGCATCTGTAATTGTATTATAATTATGTTCTTAAATACATGTATATTATATAGATATTCCAACTTTGACTGCATAAATAAAAGTTATTTAAATTGTGATTTTATTATTTTTTAACCATTGTCTTAATTATACAGTGAGACACAGGGAACGAAAATATATATTCACCACCATTAATATACAACAAAAAGAGACAGCCCCACAAGGTGTAATAAACTGGCGGAGAAAAGTGGTTCGAATCAATGAGCAATCCACAGAATTCTCATTATTACTTGAGGTCAGCACCAAAACAGGAAACATCATCACCACAAGAAAATCAAGACCAACAACAAGTACAACAATCTGCTGAAACAGACTCATCATATAGTGAGTCCAATTTAAATTTAAGTTTTATAAGTGACATTAGTTTTATTTCATCTACACCATCAACAACAGTCAACAACATGGCTCACAAAGTGGATATGCCGAAATTTAATGGTCAGCCAGGCAATAGTGTTCTTCAATGGGTGGACCAGTATAATAGTTATGCTGACATTTTACAACTTGATGATGACACTAAGGCCAAAATGATACAGTTCTTTTTAACAGAACATGCCTTGGCATTTTACGAATCAATAGACAGTGCTACGAAAAGTGACTATGACGCATTAATTTCACAGCTCGAAAATCGGTTCAATGGCTGTGATGGTCTAGAATCTGACCTAGCCTTGATGGAACTGCAACAGAAATCAAATGAATCTACGTCTAATTATTTCACAAGACTCTTAAAAGCAACAAACAGAAAATCTTATCCAGAATCGCTTGTAGTGTCTATCGCATTAAGAGGATTAAAAACAGAAATAAGGCAAATTGTGATGCCACAGAATTTAAGTACTGTGGAAAGTGTAAGGAAAGCCGCCTACCTGGCAGAACGTACTTTGGCCAGCACTACACCTATACAAGCAGCATCTGCGTTTACAGATGTACTGTTCGGTCAAATCAATTCGTTAATGGACAAAATTGCGAAATTAGAAACAAAACATGAACAATCCCCTGCTCCAACTTGGACAGCTGAACAAAGGCCAAGACATCATGTGCCTTCAAGACACCAACAGCCAACAACAGCTCATCCTACCCCATTTAGGAATCAACCCAACAGACATCAAGAAGGATGTTCCCGCTGCGGAGAAGGTAGGAAACATTCATTTAATACTTGCAAGGCAAAAGATTTAACTTGTAATTACTGTTTTAAACAAGGCCATTTGTATCAATGCTGTTGGCAAAGGGCTAAAGATGAACAATATGGTTCACAATAGGGATTCGCCCCTGTCTGTGATTCATTTACAGGCAGGCACATATCTAATAAACATAAAAATGTCAATAAGAACAAAACGTCAGATCTAAAAACACAATATAAAAGTAACAGTGCTATTAAAGTAGGAAACAAAACAAAATCTGATACAAAATGTGCTAATTCTAAAACTATTTTTCATAAAAATCCTCAAATTTGTAACTCAAAAAATGTTGCTATACAAACTTCAAAAACAGATGATAAAACTTCACAATCTAACATTTTACATACTTCAAATTTTGCTAGGAATCAAAATTCACAAAAAGAAAATGAGCAACCATCGCCTGCAATCCTTACTAACACTGATTCTTTAGAAAAAAGTCCCAACATAACAAATCAAAGTTTTATAAATAAATCCTACAGTGAAACCTCTTGTATGGACACCCTGCCTACCTATTCTAAAAATGTAGATATGCCAAAGACTGAAAATACCCAAAGTGCTAATGATATTTCTGAAACTGTTGTCTGTTTAACAGAATCAATAATAAAAAACACAATGCATGTTGAAATCAAAGGCAGAAAAATTCCAGCTTTAGTAGATACTGGTGCAAGTATAAGTTGCATTCAAAAGGCTCTTTTAGAAAAACTTGTTCCAGATTTTGAAAATTATATTTGCTCATCTAAAATTCAGCTTGTTAAGGGTGTAGGAGGAGAATTACATAGAGTACAAGGTGCAATTAAACTACCTTTGAAAATTGCTGGCATGGTCTTTGAACAAGAATTCATAATCATTAAAGAACTCCATCATCCAATTATCATTGGCATAGATTTCATGATGCATTATAAATGTGTAGTAGACTTTCAGCATAATTTTGTAAGGTTTACTAGTTTAGATGTGTCCGTGGCAATGATACAAGATACAAAGCAAGGCTATGCTAGATGTATCAAACCACAAGTTATTAAAGCAAACTCAGAGGCAGTTATCAATGTAAGAGTCTCTAAAGGCAACAAAAATGAAACAATTTTATTAGACCCTTCAGAAAATTTACAAGGAATAAATATTGTAGGTGCCCGCTGTTTGGTAACAACAGAAAATCATAAAACTATCATGAAATTGGCAAACCCAACAAATGAAGATATTTATTTATCAAAATCTGGCATCCTTGCAAATGTTCATATTGTCAATGAAAATAATGTGCTTTCTTTTGATGACAATCTATGTACAACAAATAGCAATATCAATATTTCAAGCACCAACTTAGAAGATACTAAACATAGTATGACAGATTTCAATGATAATATCAACTTCGAAATAGATAACAAAAATTTGTCTCAACATCAAAAAGAAAAACTCAAAAGCCTACTATTTAAAAACAAGAATGTTTTCTCAACTTCCTTAGATAATATTGGTAAAACAGATAGGTGCACTCATAAAATTGATACTTTTCCTGATGCTGTGCCTGTAAGGTCAGCACCTTACAGACAAAATCCTGAAAAGCGTTCAGAAATTGAACGACAAACTAACGAGCTTGTCAATGCCAGATTAGTCCAAAGGTCAACTAGTGTCTGGAATTCCCCTGTTGTCCTTGTTAAGAAAAAGGACAATACATGGAGATTCGCTGTTGACTATCGCAAATTAAATCAAATTACAAAACCTATTTCTCAGCCCCTTCCAAGACTTGAAGATGTCTTTGACTCATTAGGAGAAAGTAAACCAACAATATTTTCCACCCTTGACTTAAACTCTGCATATTTTCAAATGGAACTTGACCCTGACTCTCGTGAAAAATCAGCATTTGTCACTCATGAAGGTGTATTTGAATTCCTTAGGATGCCCTTCGGACTACGTAATGCACCAATGAGTTTTCAGCTGCTGATGACTCATGTGTTAAAAGGCCTAAATTGGAAATATGTTCTAGTATATATTGATGACATTTTAGTATTTTCTAAAGATTTTGAAACTCACTTACAACATTTAACTGAAGTTTTCCAAAGGCTAAGAGAAGCAAATTTAACGCTCAAACCTTCTAAATGTCAATTTGGAGTAGATCAAGTCATGTTTCTAGGACATATTCTTTCGGCTAAAGGAGTCCAGGTGGACCCATCAAACACAGAGAAAATTGAAAATTACCCTGTCCCTACAACAAAAAAATCTTTAAGAGGATTTATTGGATTATGCAACTATTACCGTCGTTTTGTTAAAAACTTTGGCAAAATTTGTGTTCCATTAAATGCCCTTCTTAAAAAAGAAATAAAAGAAAAGTTTTCTAAAAATGATTGGACCATTGAATGTCAAAATGCTTTTGATACCTTGAAACATGCACTTCTGTCTCCTCCAATCATAAGATTCCCTAATATGGAAAAAGAATTCATTCTATCAACTGATGCTAGTGGTTCTGCCATATCATTCATACTTGGCCAAAAAGATGATAATGGCCGTGAATATGTTATCTGTTATGGGGGTCGTTCTTTAAAACCTGATGAGAAAAAATGGGACACCTATGAGAAAGAATGCTTAGCTATAGTTTCTGGCATAAATGCGTACAAACATTACCTCACAAATAGACATTTTACTATATACACTGATAATCATGCTTTAAAATGGCTAGCTAAGAAAAAAGAACCATCAGGTAAATTTAGCCGATGGTGCATTGACTTACAAGCATATGATTTTGACGTTGTTCATAAACCTGGATGTAAAAATGCCAACGCAGATGCTCTTTCTAGGATTGATTACGAAAAAGTACATGCAAATATGAACCAACCAAATAGTGAGAAAACAGTAATTTCTGATGCACAAACTAAAACTGTACAAAGCATAAATACAATCATTTATGAAACTAACCACTCAAAACCCAACAGTAGTCATTATGGAATTCATGATAAAGTCAATGACAACAATTCTGAATGTCCAGTTTTCAGCAACAATGATACTGATTGTAATGTCATGGTTACTGAAAATTCTACCAACCCCAATTGTCAAACATTAACTGAGATTAAGTTTGAATATCATGATATACCAATAATGACTGTCTCAGATATTGAGGATGAACTGCCTGAAATTGCTAATGAACAAAGAAAATGCTCTGACTTTAAGGATATCATAAATTACTTAGAGAATGGTATTTTGCCTGAAAATAAAGACAAAGCTAATACTGTATCAGTTGAAGCTAATAACCAATACATTATGAGTAATGGAGTGCTTTATCATATGTATACTGCTAGGTCAAAAAAGGGTAAAATAATAGATTTTGACAAACTTCATACTCAACTCGCTGTCCCTAAAAGCAAACGAAAAGCTATTCTACAAGCATATCATGATAGCCAAGCAGGTGGTGGTCATTTTGGTCTCAAGAAAACACACCATACAATTCGTGAAAAATACTTTTGGCCAAACATGTATCATGAAATAGAAACTTACATAAGAACATGTGATACCTGTCAAAGAATTAAAATTGTTCGAAATCATCCACCACCTCCATTAAGCCCATTGCCTGTTGGTCAACCTTTTTCTAGGGTTCATGTTGATATATTAGGCCCCTTACCATTAACTAAAGATGGTTATCAATATGTCATCCTAGTTGTTGACTCCTTTACAAAATGGACCGAGGCATTCCCTTTAAAGAAAACAGAAGCTAAAGATGTTGCCAACATACTATACAATGAAATATTTACTAGGTATGGAGCTCCAGAAGCCATAGTTTCAGACAGAGGTCAAAACTTTATGTCTAAACTAGTTAAAGCCTTGTGTGAGCTCTTTGAAGTTAAGCGACATCACACTAGCAGCTACCATCCTCAAACAAATTCCGCATGTGAACGACGAAACAGTACAATGCTTCAAACAATGAGATCCTATATAATGAAAGATCAAATGAACTGGCCAACCTTACTACCCAGCATCATGATGGCTTTTAGAGCAGTGCCATGTGAAAGCACTGGCTACAGTCCCCATGAGCTTGTATTTGGTAGAAAAATGCGCTTGCCCATTGATACAACTTTAATTCCTAAACCAACCTTAGCACAAGACGTAAGACAACATTTTGAACAACTAATTTCAAAACTTAAAATGTCTCATGAAATTGCTAAAACAAATATGACTGAGCAAAATGTTAAATCTAAAAATAGACATGATCTTCATGCTAAAGCACCTACATTCAAATTGGGTGACCAAGTTTTGCTAAAACAGGAAAGAACAGAAAAGGGTCTTTGTCCTAAATTGACTGAAAAATGGGTAGGACCTTTTGAAATTGTGGAAATAGGCCCAAATTATACCTATAAGCTTAAAAACCTTCAAGATGACAAAATTCTTCCATCAATGAAAAATGCTTGCAAGTTAAAACCTTACTTTGTTCGAAATTCTGAACAAGTTTCAGATGAACAAGTTGGGACTCAGCTACAAAATAATCAGCCCGATTCCCAAACTGATCAACTGCATTCACAACAAAATAGTAATGCACAACAAAACCCACAAAATGAAGTGGTAACACAAACAAATCAAAATAACAATAATAATACTAATGACTCAAATGAATCTGATGAAGATTTCAAGTCTGCACTAACAGATGACATCCGTATTATTGGTGCAAGACAACAAAACAGAAAACAATATTTCCGTGTTTTATGGCCGGATAATCAGAAGGCTTGGATCCTTGAACCATTTGTGAATAAAAATATAATACATGAATATCTAAAAACATTTACAAAGCAAGGTACTAAAAGAAAAAAATTTAAATCACGATGTTTTGCTAGATCCAATAGGACTTAGAATTAGCTATTAATGTTTGATGTAGGTTTAGCCATTCACTGAATCCATGCTGCAGCAAATATCTATCTTCTATACTTTTCTATATAACATATGAAATATCAGTAGTGAACCCCAACATGTCTTTTATGTTGTTTATTATCTCCTCTCTTGGCTCACTACTGGCATTTTATCAAACCTCTACTTCCATTTAGGATTCAGTGTGGTCACAGATCTCATCAGCATGTTCCTAGCATAATTACTTAAAAGTTTTTAAAAAAACAAAACAAAAAAAACTGCTTCTTTCCAAATCTTTATATGTCCAAGCCAGCC
>NW_026857943.1:0-15431 GCF_026571515.1 Ruditapes philippinarum | reverse complement strand
GTAAATACACATACATAATATCATAATATCTGGAGTTAATCTGAAATAGCTATACATTTGGTTTTCAAATAAGTATTGTTCTTTCTTTTCATCAGTCCTTGAACTACGTGTTCAAATGATACATGTATATATCATTCTTTTGTTGAAATAATTAGTTCCTTACACTAATTAATGAAATTGAAACATGGATTAATTAATCAACAAACTGTTGGCCTTGGTTTTTAAATGTAAACTATTGACCCCTACAGTAATGTTTAAACGAAGACTAATTTCATTTTTCTCAAACTTATTTCTATGAGAAAATTACCCCATACGATTTTTTCTCTCAAAAATATGACTAGCAATATTTGGAAGATATGTTGACAAACAAAATTGAAATGTTAAAATGTTATGTCAGCTTCTCTGGTCAGGAAGTTTCAAACTTATTCCTTTATAAGTATATAATTAGACGAAGAATTCAATGTGTAAATTTAAAACTGAAAGTAGAGAATTTGCAAGTTATTAGATACGTTTATAACATTACCATATTGTTTGGTAATGCAATATTGTATAACATGCAATTCTCTATTGTCATAAAATATCTTGACATTTTAAACCATGACAGAGTTTATGAGTATTATTTATCAATTACAGGATGACACTTAATTTAATATGAACATATTAATAAAGTTTGTGCATGTCTGATTACAACTACGAATGTTTAGCCAAATTCATCAGCGTAACGGAGATTCAAAAACATAATTACATCAATATAAGGCTTTAAACATATATAAATTGCTTTTAAATGATTTTTCTAACACGAAAATATGTGCGCATCAATAATTAATAAACAAAGTCGTAATTTGCTTTTAAATTTATGCAATTTTTGTATATTCTACTATCCACTCCGTTGCTGCCAATACACCAAAATTTATCTGTTCCGCTTTTTGGTTATTCAGAGACTCATCATGTGACCATAACTTGAATGTAAGATTTGCAAACTGAAAAGCGTTACATACAAGTCATAGAACACGTATCAATTCATCACTGGTTCTGTTTAAATCCCTAACACGCAGATAAGTAATAATATCGGTTTGTAAAAAATTACATTTTTTTGTGACATTCGACCATTCTTTAGTTGATATTATTGAACAAAAATAATTTTGCCCTTTGTGCCATTCCTACTTTTTGTTTGTTGTTTATAAACATTATTTGAAATGGGCTTATATAGACGATAAGTTTGAATGAAATGTAAGACAAAATAAAATTGATTTGTTGTTTTGAAGGTCTATATAGATACACATATAACATATCAATAGCATTAACAACACTTATACCATAATTATGCGAATATGTTTATCATATTAAAATTACAGCATCTACATAGCTAATTTTGCGCCGTTCCAACTAGGTCTCACTCTGAAATATTATTTTAATAAAGATCTATATGATTTTTATTCATGACGTAATACCTTAACGGAATATGAGAAATTTGGACACCAATCTGCTTTTACAATTTTAAAACACACATGGTCTAATGGGTAACGAGTAATGTCCTATGTAGTTCACCATACACTGCATGTGTCACTTGTATGTATACGCATACTGTGCGTTTATGATAATTATTTTGTGTCGAGGTGCTAGTAGATGACCCCTTTTGATTTTGGAGTAAGGCGGTCAAAGGTCAAGTCCACTTCAACGGTGTAAAACAGTTAGCATATTTTAGGCACGCAGGTTTGCGATTAAAACTAAAATATCGACTTATTAATCAACTGTCAGAATAACTCGGTAGGTAAGTTTGTCAGTTGATCTAGTTAAATATCAATGCAAGACTGGTTCGGACTGTACATTTTAAATTAATTTTTGCATATAAACAAGCAAATACGAATATGTTATATTTTTTCTTGACGTGTTAGGTGTTGTGTTCATTTCCATTAACATCAAATTTCACTTTTTTTTCAAATGTAGTGTCTATTAACTTTGTAACTAAACGGAATGAATACATGACAACATACTATTATTTCAACTGTAGTTCAGTTGGCACGAAATACTCGTGCACTGCAAAAGTACTATGACTACTGCATACTACACACTACACCGGATAAGAAATATTAATACTGATATATTTAGAACATAAGATATACTTACAAAACAAGATATGTTTGTAAAACATGTATTCCTCCTATCGGCAACCAATAAGTCATGTGGCCAGGTTATTTTGACGGACTTTTGACCTTGCGGACAAAAAGTCAATAAGGGTTATCTACTGGCCATGGTTAGTCACTAGGTCATTGTGACCGTAAAGGTTATGTGCAGCAATTTTATGACAAATTTATCACAAATATTACAAAATAATATATGCATAAATTTTATAAATCATAAAGACCTCCTTAATAAATTTGAAGTTTGAAGTTCCTTGGAGTAAGCACTCTTTAATTATTGATCGGAAACCGTTTTTACCTACAAAATCAATATGACCTTGACCTTTGACCCCTTGACCCGAAATCAAAAGGGGTCATCTTCTTGCAAAGGTCAATCAACAATGCAAGTTTGAACTTCCTAGGCCAAAGTGTTCTTTAGTTATTGATCTGAAACTGTGTTTACCTACAAGGTTAATATGACCTTGATCTTTGACCCCTTGACCCTAAAGTCAAAATGGGTCATCTACTTGCCAATACTAATTTTCAAACCAAGTTTCAAGTTCCTAGGCCAAAGTATTCTTATTCTATCGATCAGAAACCGTTTTTACCTGCAAGGTCAATTTGACATTGATATTTGACCCATTGACCTTAAAATCAATATGGATCATCTACTGGCCATGAACATTCCCCAAACTAAGTTTGAAGTTCCTAGGCCTAAGCGTTGTTTAGTTACTGATCCGTCAGACAAATGCAAAGAAATATACCCTACTACTTTGAAGGGGCATAACTACCTTTATTTTGCAATTCATTTGCATCTTTAGTGAAATTCCAAAAAAAAGGCAAACAACAACAACAACAGAAAAAGAAAGAACAAGTTAGGCAACTTGTGAGGCTTGAACACATTTAAGTTGTATCGCAACCCAATGACTTTACCGTCCAACTTTGCCATCAAGACATTTAAATTTCTATTATTTACCTTGTGCTATATATTTGCTTCTAAAAACCTGTTTAACCTGTTTTAACCTGTGTTAAGATAGTAAACTTTTGTGTACACAAAAAATGCAACGTCACTCTCACATTATCATAGCGGCACAATAGACGCTTGAATTAGTTTATCAAGGACAAACAGAAATGCCAACTCTAGGATATTGGAAAAATAAAGGTGTAAGTATTTTCTTCTTGGTTGAGATTTTACAAAAGTAGCATAATTATAAAATGTTTCACTACTCGTACATTGGTAACTGTATGTATATTTTGTTACATATGTAGCCATCAATTTACTTTATGTTTCAAATTTCAGTTAGCACAGCCGATTCGATTGCTTTTAACATATGCCGGGGTAGAGTTTGAAGATGTACAGTACGGACAAGGGCCTCGTAAGAATTATTGTTATCTCGTTCTTAGAATTTGTTAACCTGATATTTGAATACAACTCTATTTGTTATAAATACTATTTGATATTCTTAACAAGTTACGTTATATTGTTTTAATGTAATTGATGCCTTATGCAAGGTATCGGATGCCTAATGCATAACCTCCTCTCTGAAGCGTATTCATTTACAGTAAGGATGGGGTGTGAGCCTTCAGAATAATCATACAGTTTATCTGTAGATAATATTCTTACAACGATTTTGGGGCCATACAACATATTATCAGGCACATGAATTTTTTTCTAAAATGTTTTATTAAGATTGCCCAGAATTTATACATTTTTTCCACGCTAAGACTATCATGTTGATATAAAATGTGTGAATTATGATGCAATTAGCTAAAAACAATGAAGTTAATAAATGTACATTATTTCAATTCAATATAAACGAAAAATCTGAGCTTATTAATTGATTTTTTGATGATTTTTTTTCACTAACTGAAATTTGAAAATCCCTATTAATTCTACTTTTGAAAAAAAAAGTTTGTTTGTTCTTCTTTGTATCAGTGTATCGATTTGTGCCTTTGACTAAGACATTGTAAACATTTACTGAAGATTCAGTCATGCACACCGAATAAACAAACACAAATAAAAAATGGTAAAAATGACAACACTATCACACCTTCGGGGCACATGTTTTATGTTAAACCGGTGTTATCAGTGTCTTGACAGTTTAAATCTTGAAGAAAAATAGAACGTGTTCTAATTTGCTCGCAAGGATGTCACCAAATTTATCATTAAAAATTATTAAAGTAAGGTGTCTACATTAAATATGATACTCGCATTGTTGTGTAGACACGGACTAAATATTTACCTACAGTGATACATAGAGATGAAGTGTAAATATCATGTTTCAGTTTAACCTGTTACTGAATATTTGTGCGAGTTTTGGGAGAAATTTACATCAGTTTGGGGAGGGCACAAGTTAGTGGTGTCACATTTATCCGTTTAAATGGGTACTGTCGGTTTTTAGCTAATTCAATAATCGGTTACCGCGGTAAGCATTTGACAGAGGAGATATTTTTTACTTGATTCTAAACATTACCTTAGTTTTTTTTAAAAAAGATATGACAATTTGTTTGTATTTAGTTGCACTCATCAATGTATTTTTTTTCCGATCTGATCGAGTACGGTAGGGCCTTAATGGAAAATAGTCACTCCATATTAGGATCAAACTCCTCACAGTGGTTACATCCCTTGGCAGATGATAGTGTAAGTTTGTCCAACAACATTGACCTGGTACTCTTACATTAATTTTGACCCTGTAGTCGTATATTCCGTATACGTAACGATCTAGTTGTATATCGATATGAATGTAAAAACCCAATTGTATTAAAAATCCCTCATAGCGCAGTTAAGTTTCAGTTGAAGGATGAAGACGTAAACTGGTTCAAATCCTATTTCAGCGATTTTTTTTTTATTTCAAATTTGCAATTACTATTTTCTTAAAACTTTTGTGTGAATTTTCTATGTTGTATTTTCAATAATTGCCTTTATAATGACTATACTATACGCTAAAGCGTATACGATTGCATAAATTCACAAAGAGAACCGTTGAAAGATAATAAATGATATAAAAATATAATTATGTATAAAATATATTCTAAAACCAGGTGTAGTAAATCGATTTCAAATTAATTCATGTAAGTTAATTTGAAAAAAAAATCATAACATGATGTCAGTAAGGAATCGAATCAGAAACCGTCAGATCGGTAGTCCGACATCTATACCAATACACCATACCTCACTGATGAGTGAAGCTAGCAAATATATCAATATGGTCAACGTTTATTCAAATGACCCGTACGAAAATTAATGAAGTGCCAGTCAATATTGTTGGACAATACCATTTGTAGTGTTAAGCTTTGATTGTTTTAGAGAGGAGAATATTTTTGTTTTCCAATGAGTTTTGTTGAAATTGGTATAATTAATTGTGATGATCTTAATTCATAAGGGTTCATTGGTTTTAATTAGTTGTTTTGGTTTGTTCATTATATTTGGTTGTTGAGTCATATCTGTTTGGAAAGATATATTTGGTTGATATTGATTGAGTTGTATTGAGCGATTTGGTTTTGTAAAGATTATCATAGTTGATGCTTTGTTTTTGAAGATATCTGTAAAAATTGGGTTTAATTTTGAGTTCTTCATTTTGTGGAGATGTTGTTGTTTTGTTTGATCATAAGTTATATAGAGCTTAGGCTTGCTTGGTAAAGAAGTCATTTACCTGAAAAGATATTTTGTATAAGTGTTGATGAGTGTAAATAATGATCAGAGTTCCTTGTTTTGGGTGTAAACAATAATCAGAGTTTGTTGTTTAACTGTATATATGGATTTGAGATAGAAAAGGATGAAATTACCTTAAAAAATAGTGTTAACTAAAAACAATTACATGCTAGTTTTCAAAGGAGAATGTATCCATTTTAAGTCAGGCGGTGCTGCCCAGCCTCCATATCTAGGACATTGGTTCTAATTTTATTACTTAATAGTTTCTTAGATTAGATTACATCAAGGCAGTCATTCTCGTGACAGAGCCAAACTCCACCAGGGACGAACCATTTTTATTTCAATCTTTTAACTTTTATACACTCCCCCAGCCAAAAAATTAAATAAATAAAAAATGGTGTAAATTTTGGTTATGCACCTGGTCATCCAACCGTCCGTTCGCCTCTTAGAATGTTTTGTTTCCAGTCTATAACTTTTGAACCGGTGGAAAGACATTGAAACTACTTGACAGAAATTTTAATCATAATGAGAAGGTATACCTGCCTCAGGTCAAGGTCACACTTAATCATTTTGTATCAGTTATAAAATGTCGTGTCGATCTGTATATTTTGAACCGATGGAAGGAAATTAAGGTATAAAGCCAAATCCGGTACCTTCAGTTAACAAAAAGAAAACAAAACAATATCTGAATTTCGAAGAACGAAACAGATTTGTTTAAATTTTGAAGAATTCTATAATATCTGCATGAAAATAAAACGTTTGTATATTTTCTTGAGAGTGCATAGCGCATTCTTAAAAACGGTTTGATAAAATCCTATATAGACTTGATAGCAATAAATTTACCTTAATTGTCCACCCCTCCCCCCCCCCAAAAAAAAAAAACCAACAAATTAATAGGTTTGAAAATCTTTGACAGCGATTTTCTTAAAATATAGAGCATGTTAATAGTTAGAACATCACCACTTCTTTTTAATGTTTAACTAACAAATACTATACTACTTTGTTATTTTCAAGTTTAAAAAGGTCACGTGATATGCTTATTTTTTAATTACATTTAACCTTTTTCCTGAATTTCAGCGCCGGATTTTAGCAGAGAATCATGGTACAGTGTAAAACCAAAGTTTGGAGAATTTTTGTCCTTTCCAAATGTAAGTGTACTTGTGTAAATATTAAGATTTATAAATTCTGCAGATAAAAATATTATCGAATACTTTGTGTGTAATGGACAGGTCTTTTCTATAATTCGAAACAGACTGTTATGCTAGGTGAAGGTATTTCATTGTAAATATGAAAAAAGAGGTGTCATGTGTGGCAAGTATGTACACACTGTCTTGCTGCTAGCCATATATAGGTAAGCCGTAATTGTTCAACAAGACAAGTATGGAATATAAAAAAGCAATGTAAAAAAGGAAAACAAATGAGCCGCGTCACGACAAAAACAACATAATGGGTTTGCGACCAGCATGGATCCAGACCAGCCTGCGCATCCGCGCAGTCTGATCAGGATCCATGCTGTTCGCTATCAGTTTAACTACTTGTTATAGGGTTTGTAAGCGAACAGCATGGATCCTGATCAGACTGCGCGGATGCGCAGGCTGGTCTGGATCCATGCTGGTCGCAAACGCATTACGTTGGTTTTGTCGTGACGCGGCTCAAATAGCGTAATAAACACTGCAAAAAATCTGTACCACAAGAGAGCGTGCATTTTCTCTGATCTTTTTTTTCAAATTTTTAGTGGATGTACATAGCCAACGTGTTCGAGATGACATCGGTGAGCAAAATCATATTTTAAGTTTCGACATGTGTTATTTTAGGTGTATTCACTGTACATTTCATGCAGGACGAAAGGAAAGCATCATAATTCTATCAGTTCTTCAAAGTAAAAAAAAAATAATTGTTGTTATAAAAATGAACAATACATGTTATACAAAAATTAAATACTTGAACGATATTTTTCAGCTTCCGTATTACATAGATGGCGATGTTAAAATTTCCCAAAGTCACGCAATTCTAAGACACGTAGCCCGGAAATATAAGTTAGATGGTGAGACGGAGAAGGAAAAGGCAGTTGTAGATATGATTATAGAGGAGGCAATGGACCTCAGGAATAATATCTACAAAATAACGTATACAAGTGTTGAAAACTACGTGAGTGGGAATATATTTATTACTGTATCAAATTATTAAAATATATCAATATAATAGTAGAAGTTAATCTATGTTGTTAAAATACACGTATAATTCAATTCGATACATTACCTTGATGTTAAGATTTTACATTACAAAAATTAGAATATCTGCATATAAGTAAGAATGGGCAAAACAGAGTACCACGCAGTGAAAGATATTAATTATTTTGTTACACTTAAGATATTGAAGATGAATATCATTTTGTATTCCCAGTGTAATAAGAAGGGCATTGGGTTCCATGAACGTTACTTGATCTTTACACTAATAAGTTTTGTTTTATTCTATTTTTTCATACCCTAGGAGAAGTTGAAACCAGATTTCTTTAAGAATCTCCCGCCAAAACTAAAACAGTTTGAGAATCATCTAGGTGTAAATGATTGGTTTGCTTGGGACGCTGTAAGTTTATCTTTATCAAACTTAACCATGCTGAATCTGTAAATCTTTGACCATAAGTATTAAACCAGACCAGCCTGCAAGTCCGTACTATATACTGTTGACTGATCAACTTCTAACTATCCATCGAGGTATCCCTAACATTTATAATGGACTGTTTGTTTCGGACAAACTTTTTCATATTTAGTAATTGGTAATTGGTTATTTATAACGAGATTTAGTGCTTGTTTCGTTACAACGTAAATATAAATAAATCATAGCTTACAACGACGATGTGTCCATGTTAATTTAGAACAAACATTATTTCTTGTTTTTTCTTTCACTCTTTTCATTTTTATTACATGTATTACTAAAATTATTCTTTGTTTTATTTATAAGTATAATTATTCCCTTGTTTATTAACATGTATAACTATAATTACTATTTGTTTTATTTATAACAAAAATTATTTCTTATTAATTTATTACTAAAATTATTCTTTGTTTTATTTATAACGAGAAATATCCTTTGTATATTCATAATGAGAATTATTCTTTGTCTATTTTTATCATTTTTAACGAGTAATGTTTTTATTCATTTATTTTGTTTGCTTATTTATAACGAAACTTATTCTTTGTCATTATTCACAGCGACAACTTTTCCATGTCTTATTATAATGATTGTATTAAAAGTGACATTATGCTAATTTTCGTTGTAAAGTCGTGCAAAATTACTTATATATTTCAAGACATAAGTTTACTTTCACTGTTACAGTGGTCACTGACAAACATTATAGGATAAAATATAAAAACTGCACATAAAAATGGGCATAATTTCACTTTACAATCTAATGTGGCTATGCTACTGTACAAATCAAGATTATGTATATGTTTCTTTTAAAACAAAATTGATGTTCGATTATTTTAGATAACAGCAGCCGATTTTTCGATGTATGATCTTGATTTTCTTCGACGGTTGCAGTCTGATTGTTTGAATGCCTTCCCGAAGCTTCAGAGTTTCCTTGATAGGTTTGAATCCCTACCAAATGTCAAGGAATATCTATCACTCGACAAAGTCAAGAATCTGCCCAGAAGTAGCAAAATTGCAGTGAGGACGTTCTGAAATCACATATTATCAATTCACAAAAAGCAATGAATAACATTTTGAATAAGACGTCCGTCTATTGTCATTTTAAGGAAGTATCAGTCTGCCATATATTTCAGACTTACGTGCTGTTAACTATGTTTTACAACATGTAGTCTAGATTTATTTTCGATCATATTACAAGTACACAATGCTGCATATAGTGGATACTTTAACCAAGAGTTTAACCAAAACCTTCAGTCTGCCACGACAAGCTTGTTGAATATGTACTTTAAAACTTAATAAAGATATGACATTCATAAGGACTTGTAATTGTTGCTTTAAAGCTGCATGCCTTCAAAATATTTCAATAAAATCAAACTTGAGAAAAATGTACTAGGATGTAAGAAAAAGTAAAAAGTTTCAAGATTCAAGTAGTATTTTAAACATTTTGTGCGATTATTGGTTGATTTTACAGTATTTACAACTTTATTTCTACTGAGTTTCTAATGCAGTTAAGGCTAGTTATGCATATTTTTACCACTTTTTGGTAATTGACGAGGTTTGTAAGTGCCATTGATAATGTGTAAATTGCTTCCTTTTGGTCACTTCACAATATTACACTTTCAAATACATTACAAAATTTTCATGAAAATTAGCATGAATCTGGAGGCATGCTGCTTTAAACATTATTTATAAATCGGTATTAAATTTAATCTAATTATTATACTATAATATATAACTATACGGGGCTTGTTTTATTTTGTAGCAAAAAGTATCAACACAATCTCAAATTTAGATTTATATCAATCTTATTGGATACCTGACATGTTGAGAATTGTTGCATATCTAGAATATAATTTTCATGTTGTAAAATACACAAAGATTTGCATAAAAGTGATTGTATTTTATTACAATGCATTGAATGCAACGGAAATGACGTCATTTATTGAGAAATAGATCGTCTGCTTTTTCATCACTAGGTTAGTATACAGGGAATGTACATGTACTATTAAAGAAAAAAAAACAACATAAAATGTTTTGCTAAACACACCAAAATTATTCAATGGAGGAATTGAAAGAAACTAATTTAGGTGCTGGTATGACGTCATTCTTTGAGAAAGTCGTCTGCTGTAGTGCTAGACAAATCTGAGACCAATTGTGCCTTTCCGTTGTGTATAAATAAAAATATCTGCTTAAACTACACCATGATAAAATACATTATTTGAAATCATATTTGTAATCCTTAAACTAACAATTCCTGCACAACATGACCCTGTAATGATAAAACTATGGTCATAAATGGCCATTTCTACAGCTCTGTTCTGTTCCATTACGAAGCTTGTAAAAATGTTTCTAATTAAGTACGTTCAGAAAAAACAAATATTGTATTAGAGAAGAAAAGATCGCTAGACTGCTATTACCAAATCCACTCCTGCTTTAATTTTCTGTTGTTATTCCAATACAAATGTGTCGAATTTAAAATACAAGTCATTAGTTAAAGAGAGATATAAAAAATCTCATCATGTACGATTTTCATAATGTAATTATGTATTTGACATAATAAGTAGTTGATATTTGATTACATGTTATCTGAAATACATATTATCAGAGTAAAAGCACACCATTTCATAAAAATCAATTATTTTAAAGGCTTAAATGTTGGCAGTAGGACTGACTTGATCGAGGGCTATGACAAAGTATTAAAATGAAACATGCAGATTCGGTTTGACAGTCTGTTCATAAGAGACATGAGAAAGTACAACAACTCTTAGCCCCATAACACCGGCTTTGTTCATAAGAGACATGAGAAAAAAATAATTCTGGAAACAAAGTGATCCCTCGGAAGCATTAATCACAACAAAATAACATAAGAATTGCAGACTCGGTTTGATTGAGTCTGTACATGAGGGATAATGCATAAGTGCAACATCCCTCACGCCCCCTAGCACCGGCTTGAGCGGTACTCAATTCTCAACACTTTATAGTGCTGGCATCAATGATCCCGAAGGACCAGAAAATATAACAACACTGAAGTGAAGTACGGGGCAACTTTTTACGGCTGCCACACGGCACTTGACACCTGCTGTTGTGAAGTACAAAATTCTGGAAACAAAGTGATCCCTCGGATCACTTTGTACAACAACTCTTAGCCCCATAGCACCGGCTTAAGTCAACACAATTTAACATTTTAATTAACGATTCTGAAGGACCGCACAACTATAGCAACACTGAAGTGAAGAACGGGTCAACTTTTGACAGCAGCTTGCTGCCACAAATCACTTGACACCTGATACTGTTATTATAGAATAAAAAATGGGAAATGTCGGATCATGTTTAGGTAAAGTACTCATGTAGTAATTGTAAATTTTAAACTAATGTTAATCAGAACATATCAAACAGTTGCTTTCTGATGAGTATCTTAAAATGAAACACAACAACATACGAACATAATAAAAGAATGGCATTGCAATGTCAGCAACAAACCGAACAAATGACAATAAAATACTCTAAAATTCTAAAACCATGTATGTTATTTACAGTGCCATTCCGGTTTGTGTGTTTATTTTGTTTGGTTTTACGGCGCACCAACACAATTTAGGTCATATTTTGCCGAAACAGGAAAGATAACTTTGGCTAACCTCGGGTGTTATTAAGTAAAAGCAACACCAGTTGTCGAAACCACCTCACCTGCTTGAGCTAAATGATGAATTGACTCAAGTAACCAATTTAGTCGTCCCTTACGATCACACAGGGGTGAAAGGTGGCTACAAATTTGATTCCTCAACCCTTAAAGGCAACCCCTTAGCAACAATTGTCATTTTCGGCATATTTAACCATTGTAGCTTATCTACTAGTATGTTAAAATAGGATAAACAAGGTCAACAAGGAAAGGCGGCGTTCAAAGAACGCCGTTAAGTTTAAGCAAGAGACAGATTGGTGTCAGATTGTAAAAAACAAGAATGTTTTACCAAACTCCACGCAGCGGTTACTTCCCCTGATCAGTACAGTAACCACTGCCACCACAAGTAAATCCGGCTTTAGAGAGCCGAATATATTTTTTCACTTTTAATTTTAAAATAGAATACTTTATGTCATTTTAGTTTTCTTTCATTAAATTATTATGATTAATATAAAAGAATGTAAAAAATATACTAATAAAAATTATTTTGTAAAAATAACGAAAGATATTTTCACTGTGACACTGTATGTATAGTAAACAATGACTGATTGAACGATTGCGCAAAAGATTTTGATCCGGCACTTGTTTTAAAGTGTAAACTAATTGAGTGTTTTGAACATATTTTATCTGGTAAGGATGAAATTATAAATCTGCCAGTTGGATATGGTATCCTTATGGCCGCCATGTTTTTGTCACATGACACAACTATCGTCACGTGATATCAGTGGTGGCAGTGGTTTAAGTAGCAAAGTGTGACGTAACCGCTGTGAGGAGTTTGATGTTTGACATCGTCGAATATAACAATAACGTTCGTATTAAGTTGAGTATTTCTATGTTTATTACTCAAGTCTGACAAAAAGTCTATTTGGTGTCAGCAATGATATAATCCCAAATATTCTGTTGTAATTCTGACTTCATTAGGGAAAACGTCTAACCGTTAGCAACACCGTCATAATAAGATTCAATCCGTTCCAAGGCGGCGCCCCACTGTGTTCCTCAGATGTATGTCTTATGTTGTTTCATACTGTTTTGGTGACACTTTTGCTTGTGTCCCTTGTTGTTTTCTCGTCTACGGTGGGTGTCTTCCCCATTGCCTCTGGTTTTTATTTCTTTGATTACTTCCCACCCCCTCCCCCGGTCTCCTGTCCCCTTCCCCTTTGTGGGCCTATTTTTATTTTCTTTGAGTTCCTGATCAGTTACGGATTGATTGTCATTTAGTGATTGGCCTGTCCGTGCTCTGTCTTTGCCCTGTCCTGTTTTTGTTTGGGGTCCCCCTGGGCTCCTTGCCATTGGTTCTTGTTGCTGGGTCATGTGGGGGTTGCGTTCATTGAACGCCGCCTTTCCTTGTTGATCTTGTTTATCATATTTCATACTAGAATTTACACACTATATGATAACAAAAAAGACATAATTCTCGATATCGTCTCGATATCGTCTCAAACTCATGCGATTACCTTCTTACTTCTTTTGTAGTACGAAACAAAATGGTTTATATCATTTGCACTTAACACTCTCATATGACATAATGACATTTTAATAGTACGAGATAAGTAGATTCGACAATTGTTCTTCAATCAAGACCGTACCTGTTCTGCATATTTCTCCAGTTTGAGTTTAAGTCCGCATTGGTGTAAAGTCGTGTATATGTCTCGAAGTAGACCTAGATCTTGATAACTGCTTGTTTTGCTAAATATTGGCTTGACAGTCAACCTAAATGTACTACAAGGACGACGTGTCAACCATGGTTTCTAGGAATAACTGCTGCTAGACAGCTTTCTGTACCTGTACAATGCCTCGGCGAATGTATGCTTTGTACTCTTAAAAATTAAAAGCATATTGTTCTATGTATGTGTGTAGGAAAATTTGCTACAGAAAAACCGCTTTCAGACAGACTAAAAACTTTGTTCAACGTGAACAGGTAAAGCTAGTTGAAATAAATAGATAAAATAGATAACCGTTCCGGCAAATTTGAAATGTTGCAAGATCGGCTCGATAAACCCCGCCCATGGACAGCAATGAAAAGAACAAGTCCACGTTCGAAGCACCCACCCAAGGATTATGCAATAATTTGAAAAAAAAAATGTAAAATTTTAAATTCGCAAACATCCGCAAATGTATTCTTACGGCGGCTATCATGGAACTTAAAAATTGACATAATTATGCATGTAAGTGGTGTTCCATTTAAAGCGGCACGTGGCTCCGAAGTTAAAGAATAAGTGTGCCCTAAACGAGAAAATCAATGGCGAAACTAAATGAAAAAGAAAATGAGATCAGAGGTAATGTAGCCTGGTTTTTACAGACAAGCTTTAAAAAAAAATTTAAAAAGCAAGCAGCATATCCTAAGTATGATTAAACTGTTTTCAAGTAAGGAGAAGTAGAACTGTTCAATTAGAAAAGCAAAATAGATATAACTGAAATTATGACAAACACAACAACAATAATGTCGTTTTGGACAATCGAGCATCGGATATAAAACATCTCTGATTGTATGTGTCGCAGTCCACTCTTACGATATGGGAAAGGTGCTGCTAAGAGGTTCTTGGCTTGAGGGTTGCTATAAAAATACAGAAATACGCTCTCAGAAAATATTTATTATCGATGAATACGAAGTCTGGCTCGCGCCAGGAAAATCTTCAGTAGGAGTGCAAAGACAAAATAATGACAAATGACACAAAATCATGAATGGCAAAATGTAGAATAACAAGTATGGGATCAATACAGACATTCATATTTACCTATAAAAATACAGAAATACGCTCTCAGAAAATATTTATTATCGATGAATACGAAGTCTGGCTCGCGCCATGAAAAATCTTCAGTAGGAGTGCGCAATGCGTGAAGGTACGTAGTGCGGAAATAGAATATTTAAGATTGAGGCCCGTACCAATGGTTTTAAAACAACTTTTTAAAAAAATGAAAAATGAAGAAAAATGAATAGAAATGAATAAAAGGATGAAGTATGAATTAGGAAAAGGAACAAAATAGGATTTACATAATCTACGGTGACAATCGGGACATACATTTTCAAATAACATTTTTAAAAAATAAACATAATTGACCCTGCGACATCCTTTTCCCCCCATAGGGAAAATGTGTCCACATTTAAAAAAAAAAAACCAAATTTCCCAAAAAATCTTAAAAAATGAAATCTTCTGTTAGAAGACCTTACAGAAGAGTTCAAAAAATGTACATACACAAAAGTGTAAAAATATATATTTTAATTTCTGGGGAAAACCTATTACAACTTCAAAAAAACTTTAAGAAAAATCAGGCCCTTTAATTTCAAATTTAAAAAAATTTTTTTGGCAAATTTTAAATCTCGTTTGAGGTT
>NW_026857942.1:0-50393 GCF_026571515.1 Ruditapes philippinarum | reverse complement strand
ATTTATTTAATTATTTATTATTTACTTATTTTTTCATCCCTTTATTTATTTGTTTGTTTATTTATCAGTTATTAAAAAAGAAAAAGAAAAGTAAACTCTTCCTATCATTAAATGCTATACGATTAAAGTACCTTTTCATTTTGTTAATGTTAGAAAGCAAAGATGCTCATCTTTCACCTATTTGCCACTTCAAACAACTTTTCTATGCCCAAACTGAAGTAATGGGTACATTGTAATTTGGGAACACATCCCGGTATATGTAACAGTTATATTATATTGATAAAGCAAAATTTTTACACTGATATTTTCATTTACACTTCTAGGCATATAAGTTTAATGAGAAAAATAGTAAAAATAGTATAATCTTATACTAAAAATAACTGACATTAATTTATTTTTCTCATTTCAATATCACCCTGGCAAATAAACATGGCATATTTTTGAAAAGAAAATGAGAAAAATCAGTTGAATATATATTTATATATGAACATTGAAGTTCATTATTATTATAATTATTATTTCTATTGTTGTTGTTATCATTATTATTATTCATTTTTCACTATAAATATTATATTTTTGCACTTGTTTTTTTAAAGTTGATAATTAATGTAAATAAATGTAATGATTACATTGTAGGTAATGGATACGTATTTTTTATAGTTGGTAAACATGGATTAGTTGGCAATAATACATTACCACTAGCTTATTAATTATCATATTAATATCAGTTGTAGATAACTTTTAAATATTTTTATTTTTGTTGTTTTACTACATTTTTTTTTTCATTTTAACAACATGATGTATGATGGAAAATGTTAAATAAAGAAACTTATTGTCATAAAAAACAAGAACAAATGTTTGCGTTATTGAATGACCCTCCATTTTGTCATTGATTATATCATTTTCATATAAACGGGGGTAAAACCATATATCACGAACACATTTTCATCTACACAAATAACAATTACCAGCAAAGATCATACTGACGCATGAGAAAAATGCAGAAAAAATATCATATTTATTCATTTCGTAAAATAGTATTACACCAATTGCGATTTCGGAGAATGAACTGCAAAGATAACAGTAATATTAAAATTTGATAAACAAGATCAACAAGGAAAGGCGGCGTCCAATAAACGCAACCCCCATACGACCCAGTAACAAGAACCATTTTAAAGTATGAACAATATACTTCTATGCATATTTATCAAATAACTCCAAACAACAGTTTGCAAAATTATCCTTAGAAAATAAACCCCTATAAAAAGATAGTCGAAAAGTATCCGCAGAACGGACAGGTACTAGGTTTAAAAGATAGGGGAATTATTCCTCTATCTCTCTAGTCTCATTATGTAACTCTCTCTGCATGTAAATTTGTTGCTGAAAAAGTGGCTTAAGGTCGACCCCCGGAAAAAGGACATCTGGAATTTCCTTTTTTATTCTGGAACGCATTTATGATATTTCTTTCTTCAATTGTGAGATTCTGTAAAACCACTTTGATGACCGTTTTCTCAGAAATTTTGAGAATGTAGGAAAAGAAGCGAAACAAGTTAAATTTGCCTTTTTATACCCTGGGTTGCAAGTTTTTTTGTCCAGTCTTTAGGCATGGCTAACAGTTTTGTTTTAACCTTCAACCTCTACGACAATTAAAAGTACAATAACGTAATGTACAATGAAAACGATAATATTTCCTAGTTAAACCGTGTTTATATTCTTCTAATGAACAATAGCTGTACATCCATACGACATAATAATTAGTTTATATAATGTTACAGTTAAAAGTATAATTAGTTTATAAATTCCAAATAATATATAGAATGTAGCTTCTATACATTGTACACAACAATATACACACTACTCACAACATAGTTAATCATTCGAAAACGTTTATAAGCTTGTAACTTCGGTGACATTTTCTTTAGACAAACTTGGGTAGATCATTTTCACAATTGTATCTAAAGTATCTTTTGACGACACAGGAAGATTTGGATTCCTGGACGAACGTGGTGTCGCCTCGGTAGAAACCAATGTCGTCTGCATCTCGATGCTTTCTCTCGGTTGAGAGGTAACTTCTTTCCTTCCCTGCATGCTGTGAGCTGAATATGGGATTTTCCGGCATTTCATATAACCCTTTTTATATAGACATAATGCAATGAGGGAGAGAATAATAAGGACAATTGAGACAGCGCCTACATGAAGCCAAATTGACCATTAATTTTTCTTGACCTGAAGGCTTTGCATGGAATTTAATTCATATACAAGACCTTGAAGGGATATTTCTTTAACTTCCTTTATGAAAACACCCTGTATTAGGCTCACAAGCAATGCACTGAGAACTAGTACTCTCATTATTGTTTGGTCACCTTTTCGGCAATTACAAAGAAGTACTTTACTTTAGCAATTGATTAATATTTAATTCTTTATATATATACTCGAAAATAACGAGTTTATACTGTTTGTAATTACTTATCTACATTTAACGTCTATTTTTCTAATATGAACTACATGACAAGTTCATGTGAAGCCTTACAACAAAACGCAATAACATTATACTAAATTAACGCGCTCATAGTTCGCAACAAATCTTTTACTTGTTTAATTTTATTTATTTTTTCACGGATTTTATTTTTTGTATTGTCTTTTCGTGACATTCTTTTCACACTTCTCTTGATTGACACGTTCTCTGTCTGATTTTTACTTAAGACATAAGGTTGTTTAGGATCTGTCATACTTTCTACATGATCTATGATCATCGACTCATCCGAACCCTTGCATGTTTAAGGGTTGTGACTGAATCTTTGATCTAGAACCAATTTCCTCGGGACACGTTTCCCGTTCAGACTCACTCTCGGAGCACATATTATCACGCGCATTTGCTGTTTTTATGCGTTCGAAAACTGGAATGTCAGATTCGCTACTCGAACCAGAACGTTCATTTCGATAGCGCTTAGCAAGATTAGCTAAGGGAATATTGTCCTCACTATCAGTATCCGTGCTTGAGTGATCAGATTGGCTATAAGGTGGTACTACATATTAAGTATTGCGTAACAAGCGACCGTTTGTATCGGTGGGCAACTGCCATTCATCAGTCTTAGCTAACCGTATTTGACTAGCATGACATTTTGTCAGTGATCCATCAAGTTGATTATAAATTATATAATTTAAAGGACCCATTACTTTGTAAATGCGATAGTATGGTACCCAACGAGGTGAAAATTTACTTTTTCTACGATGATTTTTATACCATACTGGATCTCCTATTGTAAATTTGACATCTTTAGCATTTTTATCAAGATATTTAGCCTGCCTTTTCTTTGAGCGCTTCAATTCATTATGAACTAACATAAATGAACGATGTTGTTCTTGAAGGGCTATTAAATGCGGGTCTTCTCCAAGATATTTTCGACGAGGCTTTAAAATTGTATCTAAAGGTAGAACAACATCTCTTGAATATAAAAGATAGAATGGTGTGCGATTTGTACTTAAAGAAACACTAAAACGGATTGCTGCCAATGTTTGGGGAAGCCATATATCCCAGGAAGTATGATTTTCTTTTATTTGTTTAGCTAAGATATCATTCATTGTTCGGTGTAATCTTTCCACGCGCCCGTTGGCTTTTGGATTGTAATATGATGTTGTAACATGATGTATATTCAACGATTTTAAAGTTTCTTGCATTACTCTGTTCACATTTTCGCTGCCATTGTCTGTTAAGAGTTCGAGTACACTGCCGTAACGTGGAAATATTTCATTCAGTAACAAATGAGCTATGGTATCTGCAGATTTGTCAGGCACTGCAAAAGCCTCAGGCCAGCCGCTTAACAGATCAAGGAACGTCACAACGTACTTATTACCAGAAAGTGTGACTGGAAAAGGCCCAGCTAAATCCAAGGAAACCTTTGCAAAGGGATAGGGTGGTATATCAGTAATCATACTGAAAGGTTTTATGCTTTGCATATTACGTGATTGGCATGGCAGACATTGCTCTACATAGTTATGCAGATCTTTGTATTGATTGGGCCAATAATAGCCGGCTTCAGCAATTGTTGCCGCTTAACGATCTGTCGCACAGTGGCCATTCTTGTCGTGATACTGCTGTTTGACAGCTTCGCGTAGATGTGAGGGTACATACAACCGGATATTCGGTATAATGTCATCTGGTCTAGATATAAAATAGAGAAGTCGATCTATGATAACCAGGTGTTTTGCAAGTCTCTGTGATAGTTTATTATTCTGTAAAGCAATCTTAGTTTCCATCAGTACTTCATCTTTTGCCTGTTCCTCGACCATGTCAAGGTCACTATCAATCTCAAACTTGGGAGGCTCAAGATTTTTATTTGACTCTACTTGACACCTTGCAAACTGCTTAGGATTGAACCTATTTGAGTTTAATGCACCAATTTCATAGGTATTTTCATTGATATCGGGTTCATAGTCCGACTCATTATCTGCTTTACTGTTAACATCTTGAGGCAAGCGACTTAACAAATCCGCAGTGGTATTTTCTGATCCCTTCACCTTATCAATCTTACAATTGTAACCTGATATACTTAGCGCCCATAATTGTATCCTTTTTTTTAATTGGAGACTCTAACAGGGTCTTCAATGGTTTGTGATCAGTATAAATAATAAATTCACTATTATGTAAATAGTGGTCTAATTTCTGGGGTGCATAATATATTGAAAATGCTTCTTTTTCAATTGTTGACCATTTCTTTTGTGTGTCATTCAATTTGTGGGAAAGAAAGTAAATAGGTTTCTCATTTTTGCCATTGTTCAATAAACAGGTCTCTTCACAAGGTTGAAGGAGACTCGCACCAACTGAACTACCACTCGCATCGCAGTACAGTATGTAAGGGCGAGATGGGTCAGGAAAACCAAGCATTGGCAATTAAACAAGTTGATTTTTAATATAATCAAATGCATTTTGACATGAATCATCCAACTTAAACTTAGCATATTTTCTTGTGAGGGCAATAATAGGAGCTGCCTTATCAGAAAAAATGAGGAATAAATCTACGATAGTAAGATGCCATACCTACAAAGCTTCTCACTTCTTTAACACATGTTGGAGGAGGTAAAGATTCAATTTTCTTCACCTTTGAAACTTCTGGTTGTACACCATTCTTGTTAATGACATATCCCAAATAATTAGTCTCATTTTTTAGGAAACTGCATTTCTTTAGCTTTAAACGTAAATTATGAGTACGCAAGCGATCAAAAAACTATTTGTATGTGTTTCAAATGGTCTTCTAAAGTTGAAGATAATATGAGAATGTCAAAATGTCATCAAGATAGGCTGTCGTGAAATCATTTAGATCTTCTAATAGATAGGACATTAACTGTTGAAACACTCCAGGAGCGTTCGACAAACCGAATGGCATGACTTGAAATTCAAAGAGACCTCTGTGACAAGCAAAGGCTGTTTTTTCGCGATCTTTTTCTTCCATGGCAACTTCTCAGTAACCAGATCGAAGATCGAGAGATGTGAAGAATCGAGCTTTACCTAATAATGCAAGAATATCATCTATAATAGGCAAAGGATATGCGTTGGGCTTTGTTATCTGATTTAATTTTCTGAAATCAACGCAAAAGCGCTTAGAACCATCCTTCTTATCTACAATGACCACAGGAAAACTCCAAGGTGACCTTGACCTTGAAATAATTTTAGCATCTAACATTTCATCAATAGCATTATCTATAACCTTTCTATTATTCAACTGTGTTCTATAGGGTTTTAACTTGATAGGCGGATGACTACCTGTATCTATAGTCATTTTAACTAGGTCTGTACATCCTAGATCTGAATCTTTTTGAGCAAACAGATCGGCATTTTTCTTTACTAACATTATAAGTCTATCTTTATGTTCAATTGGGGCATCAATATTACTTAAATTTCCAAACGTTTGGGTTTGTTCTGTCCCTATACTTTTTGTCTGGCCTATACTGGAAATTGTGTTATCATTAATTTCCGATATCTTTGCTTTAGGACATCCTTTTCTTAAAGTAAAGAATCTTTGACTATTATTGATTATCATTACAGCTAACGTTCGATTCTGCTGTAACATGGCTAATGAATTAGGAATAATCAAGTTAGGTTCATAGGATAAATAACCAATGTCGATTTCAGATATTTCATAAGATTGTGACACTAGAAAATTTGGATTTTGACGGACTTTACACTTACAAATGACTGCCGTTTGTGGTGGAATTTTTACTTTCGAGTGTAAACGAATAATTGATGAAATGTGAATATCTTCTTGTAGAGGAATATACTTTTGCCTTACTCTTATGCAACCTTAATCATAAAACAGTCTCACTCCGTGGTCACGTAACCAATCCCTACCTAAAATAACTTTTCTATTCATGTCATGTGCTACCACAAATGGGTGAGTCATTTTATACCGCCTATCTCAAAAGAAAGATCAATATATCCATGGACTTTTAATGCAGTACCATCAACTGTTTGTAAATGTATGGAGCGTTTTCTTAAGTAAGGTTTATTTCTTAGTCTGTCATAAACTTTCTTGTGAATTAATGAACATTCCGCGCCCGTGTCTACTAAAGCTCTTAATTTTTGTTTTTCAATTGTAATTAAAGTTGAACTAGGATTTCCAGCTAAAGCTAAACTATATGTTAAAATGTTGTTTGCGTTTTGTTGCTTCCTATGACTTCTTCCACCGGCTTCTAAATGGAAGAAGCGCCCCCTTTTGGGTAATTGTGTCGGGACCTAGCATCAGTGCAATGCCTTGAAATGTGCCCAAATTTTTGGTAATTCCAACATTTGACATGAGAGTTTTTTTATGGTGAATTGAGTGAGTTTACCCCGTTGTTCCTGCAGTCGCAGACAACATGCCCGTATTTTTAACATTTTGTGCAGAATCTCTGCCGTCGATACAAATCTATGTCCATCGGCACAGGACCTTGATCAATATGTCTTTGAGGCTTTTCAAACTCATGCCCCGTCCTGAAATAAAAAAACCTTTTTCTTATGTTTTGTTCAGCGGAGGCAATAGCCACAGCATCGGCCAAAGTCTTAGGATCTGCTCTCATTACTTTCATGTTTAGGTAGTCAAAGGCCAGTCCGTCAATGAAGTAACCAATTAATTGTTTTTGTATGAAGTCTTGGGGTTGTCCTTCAAAACAATCCTCACTAAGATCAATTAATCTTTCAAGGAAAACTTGAATAGACTCCCCTGGTTTTTGTTTGACTTAACCGCAAAAGCAATAAAGCGTATTGCGGGTCAATAATGTCTGCAAATCTTATTTTCAATTCCTGTTTAATTTCATTCCATGATTGTTCGGGAAAAGTTTCAAAATGTCGCTTCATAAAGTTGCTTACCGGGCCTTTCGCTGATTGATAAGCAATATATTTTATACTATTCCTGGCCATACCCACGAGCATTGCATACTTTTCAACGCTTCTAATCCAGTCCTTGAAGGCCTTGCTATCACCTTCAAAGGACGGGACCGCCTTAGCCACCCCCTGGGCTCCTACGATAGTCGATAAACCAGAAATTTGCTGTCCCATTTGCCTAAACAGATCTTCCGTTTCTTCCCGTACAGCCATAGCAATTCAGAAAAAGTACTCAAAGTTACTCACCACAAATATGAAGCTTCTTGGAAATTTTCAAGGTAGTGACTGGCTTCTCTTTCGCACAACTTTGCAGACGTACTGTTTATGCAAAAACACAATGTGTTTTCATTGTCACGTGTATTCAAAATTTGAAACACACTAAAAAAAGAATTTATTCCTGTCCATTTTTGAAAAATCCTTCGCACGGCACCAAAATAAACCCCTATGTAACAGGTTGGGAGTTAAACAACAACTACAAAGTCATTTCTAAGTTTATTTAACTACGACAACAACCCAGGTCATTTATCTTTATGATCTGTTCTAATCCATCTCTCTATCGCTTCCCCCCCCGAAAGGAGAATTGTATATCGATAATATCAACGCAGAAATCAATTAACCAATCACTAGTAAGGAGGCGTTCCTATAGCCAAGAAATATATTAATATATCTTCTAGAGTATAATCAGTAGAATATAAATAAACCAATAACAACAATATCAGTTGTAACTTTAAAGGCATATTGTTACACTCAGAAGCTAAACCTAGATTTTGTAGACTAAGTGTAGACTCTCAACGATTTTCAATTCAATCTAAAAATCAATCATTATCACAAACAACCGCTGCTGTTTGTCTAATTAAAATTATATTGAAATTCTGATAATAAAATTAGAAATTTTCAACATTTTTTAACGAGTTTTGCCTTTAAATCAAGTGTTAATATATGATAAGTAATTGCGTTTAATTTAAATTTTTAGACACAGACCTGTTTTGTTTTTATTTTGAATACGACCATGGACAATTACTGGAGAAAGACAATCTTGAGGAGTATTATATTCTTTAAAATTTGATACAGCGAACACTATAAAAAGACTATATTTGGAACTTAAGTGATAGATTTTACTCCTAAGATATGTCTATTTTTTCGCAAACGGCTTTGATTTAAGAAATATAAATGTCCAATTTTGAATATGCGTTATATACATCAGTTTCTTGAAATAGTTATATGCATCAGTTTCTTGTAATAAGACAGAGCGACATGGGATGTTATTGGCATACAAATGAGACCAATGTGCAGAAATATCTGGATAAACGTCTTATAAAGAGCAGAAGTCTAATCTCACTAACGAATACTTTCCGTAACGATGGGTTCTTTCGTGTTTCGGATAGTATACGGTTCAAAGGACCGAATTAATTTTTGCTTTTATTGATACGTCAAGATGAGGTCTGCATACAACATCTGAATTGATTTCTTATGACACTTTTCGCCAATTGAAGGTATTCAAAATTATTCTATTCATTTTGATAATGATTGTTTCATTCTTATGTTACTTCTATTAGAAATTTACACGTAAATTCGATGGCAAACTTTTTTTTCAGAAATCCATGGTGTTGACACTCAAAGATTGAAGGTGTTTATACATAAATGTTTATCCATAATACATATTTGAAATGGAACATTGGTTGTTTTTATGAAATCATAAATTGATGTCTTATACGCACTTTGTAAGATTTCTATCTTGGATTTATGTACATACATGGTAATATAACACATGCGGTGAGAAATAAGATAACACACACATGAGCACAAAACCATGGCTTGCACATGATATGCCCCAGGAAAAACACAAAAAGGGACACACCCTTATTCTCCATTACCGTCCTAGAATGTTATCCATAGTTCTTAGTTCTTTATCAATTTCGATGATTTATTGTCTTTAAATATGTAACGCATTTTAAATGACCAAAGACTGTTCAGTTAAACAAATACTCGCATGTAAGTCGTATCTGTAGCATAGTCTTCAAATGGCGTTGTGCACCATAAAATTAAATCAAATATGCTGTATTTTTATCAAAATGTTCAAGAGAGGTTTTCGTTAAGATGAATATATATTCAATATGAACTACATGAATTGTATTGTCTTGTAAGGCTGCCGCTTTCCGTTACGGGTAATAAAATTTATAAATTACCTGTTTAGAATTACTCTACCAATTTCAAAATACCTAAATTATATCTTTATGTCAGTTTAGGTTAAAAACGATAATAATCATAACAATTGTAATAATGATAATAATTCTAATAAAATAATGATAAACATAATAATAACAAAAACCGGTTGAACCGGGTGATGCTCCCCGAGTAGGTCTTTTTGTACACAGGAAAGTATACCTCTTGTAGTGTCAGATTTATGTCACAGACGATGTTCAAAGTGTAAGAAAACAAAGGACAATAACTAAACTATTAACTATCGCAAGGCAGAGTTGTGGTTCTTTAGCAACGAAAATCTATCCAATGAGATCGCTGCCTACAATGTGTCTTGTTTTAATCTATTATACTTTAAGAACTATTTTTCTGGACAAAATTCAAAGTGTAAAAATGAACAAAATACAATTACTCCAAAATAATGCAAGACAGAGTTAAGGTTATATTGCATTGCAGCTTTATTTAGTAAGATCAATCTACCTACAAAGTTTCATGTTGAAACCTCTTATGGTTTCAGAGATATGTCCCAGACAAAGTTCAAAGTGAAATAAATGAACAAAGGGCAATAACTCCAAAATCACTTTTACACTGCACTTATATCTAATGAGATCCATCTACCTATAAAGTTTCACGTTGATGTCTCTTAAGGTTTCAGTGTTATGTCCAGGACAAAGTTTAAAGTGTACAAATGAACAAATGGCAATAATTCCAAAATTAGGCAAGACAGAGTTATGGTTCTTATGCAATGCACATCTACCCAATAAGATCTCCACCTACAAAGTGTTTTGTTTATATCTATTATACCTTATAAACTATGTCCTGGACAAAGTTCAAAGTGTAAATATGAACAAAGGGCAATAACTCCAAAATTAAGCAAGACATAGTTATGGTTATTTTGCACTGCATATTTACCCAATGAGTTCTTTCTAACAACTTAGTTTCATGTTGATAACTTTTGTTGTTTCAAAGTTACAAGGATTGTCCCAAAAGTCCGTGACAAATTGTATACTGTGAATATTTCCGGCGTATATACAAAATAATTAGTAAATATAATAATAATTATAAGCATTTAATGATAAGGAGGTATTTAAATGTTAATTCGTTACTTGATATAAAAATTATTTTGATTTAAACCTTGTGCGGTGTGGTAACCCGGCGCACGTCAAAGTTTCAATTTTTTAGAAATTCATGTAGCTGTTCCAATCCTTTTTAAAAAACTTATATCGTACGTTTTTTTACCAAAATACTCGTGTACGTCTTGCACAAACAATCCGACGTCATCTGTTAAAATTTTGAACAAATGACGTTATTTCCGGTTGTTCAGCGACGTTAAACGGGTCAGAGGTTGTTAACAAAAACAAGAAAAAATGACGACATTTGATGAACGTGCGGCGCAACGTACGGTAATCCAGTTTTGTGCGGATGCAGGAATGTCACCGTTGGAAACTGTCAAGAAAATGCACAGGACAGACAGATTCACGAATGTTTCGAGAGCACTTGTGTACAAGTGGCATGGAAGATTTACATCATTGGAGCCTGCAGGAACGGAACAAAATGTGATGGGACGGCCAAAAATTATTACTGAAAAAAATGATAGCGGTAGTAAAGAACTGTATAGATGCTGACCGCAGACAGACAGTAAGGGAAATATCCGAAATTGTCGATATGAGCAAAACTACCGTCCACCGGATTTTGTCTGATGAACTTAACATGTCCCGTGTATGTGCACGATGGGTGCCAAAGCTACTAAAGGAGGATGAAAAAGAGCGTCGTGTAGCCGCATCAACAGAGTTCCTTAAGCGCGTGACTGCTGATGATTCATTACTCGATAGAACGATTACATGTGACGAAACATGGTTACACTATTTTGAACCAGAGGGAAAACGACAATGAAGCGCCTGAAAGACCCCCTGGTACTCAATTCCCCCCCCCCCCATAAAAAAAGGCACGTGCTGTTGAATCGTTAGGAAAGACAATGTTCATTGTGTTTATTGACAGGAGCGGGGTTATTCTTGTTGATGCAGTTCCTCAGGGCCAGACTGTAAACGCCGCATATTACTCAAAGGTATTTTTTTATAATGTATTTGGCATGCTTAAGTATAATAAAATTATTATATCTTAGAAGAAACGATAACAGTAAAATTCAATTAATATTGCATTGTTCTTGCATTTAATTTTTGATTTCTACAGGTCATTGGTCGTGATGTAATGAATGCTCTACGGAAGAAGCATCCAACATTATACGAACAGCCACAGTCAATTATATGGCACAAGGACAACGCCCCCTCTCACACGGCTTATCTAACCCAGCTCGAGATTGACGTTTTAGGATTTCAGCAACCGGTCCATCCACCTGTCTCACCTGACATAGCTCCCCTTGACTTTGACTACTTTCCGCAATTGGTAAGAACAGCTTCGTGGCCGGCGGTTTGAGTCTACCGATGATTTGATGAAAGACACCTTATCCTTTAACAGAGGACTTTCTATAGATTGGTTTCACAATGTGTTTGACACTTGGGTGAAACGTCACAGGAAGTGTGTCGAGTTCTGTGGGAAGAACTTTGAGAAAGATGCTTGAATGACGTCATGACGTTGCTGTTGACGTTCAGTGTGCGCTGCGTATTTGGTACGGTCTGCCTTAAATCTTTGCTCATTATGTTATTTGTAAAGATATTGAAATGAAATTTTAAACAAATGTACGAGGGCTGTTCAATAAATACGCGGAAAAGTGTCACTATTTCCTTATTTTCCAAGTAAGCTGAATAAAATTTATACAGTAATAGAGACAAACATATTTTGAAAATATACAGCAAATATTGCCGTTCTGGCATGAATCATATGTTAACAAACGGTCGTTATGGTAACCACATGTAGCGATTACCGGCCCACTTTTGTTCATTTTTACAAATAGTCACTGGTTAATAATGACGTCGCATTTCAACCTTTACCGTGTGATTTTCACCAAACTTTGCATAATTTACGCGCAATATGTTGGCGTTACGCACATGACGTCATGTTAGTGTGTGACGTCATTTAGGCGTTAAGCGGCCATATTGTATAGTGCGTATGCGTTAAAATGACATCGGAACAACGATCTTCAATAAAATTCTGTGTTTTGAACGGGTTTTCAAAGAAAGAAACAATGTTAAGATTACAAAAAGCATATGGTGATCAGGCGATGAAGTTAACAGCAATGTACAAGTGGGATGCCCGATTTCTAGGCGGCCATGACGACAAACGCAGTGGACGTCCCAACGTAACGTCAAATCACGTCGCTGTGATAAAGGAGCTGCTTGACAATGATCGTCGGATAACAATTCGCGTAATCGAGGAAATTTCGGATTGTAGCATTGGCACAGTGCATTACATTATTGACGATGAATATGAGACGCCTGTGTGCCAGGTGAATTCCTAAAATGTTGACGGACGAATAAAAAGTGGAAAGGGTGCGGTGTTGCAATCAATTTCTCAGACGCTTTCATAGGGAATGTGAACGTTTCTTGCAACGGATAGTGACTGTTGATGAGACACGGATCAGCCTATACGAACCTGAAACGAAATCACAGTCTTCTATGTGGAAAACCCAAAGATCGCCTTCACCTAAGAAGTTTAAAGTCGGCCCATCTGCAAGGAAACAGATGTTCATCGTCTTCTTTGACGTCGACGGTGTGATACTGAGTTACGCGGTACCCCTGGGTCAGACTGTGACGGCGAAGTATTATTCTAAGGTGAATAAATTTATTTAATCTATAATAAGATATTCATAATTATGTCAATACATTACCTAATAATTATTTATATTTGTGTAAGTAATTATAAAAATAAATTATAACGACAATCGCCGACACGATATTTCATCACGACAACGCACCGTCTCATCGTGCGGCAGAAACACAGTACACAATCAGGAAACTCGGCTTCGTAGTCCTCGAGCACCCGGCCAACAGCCCTGACCTCGCAACATGCGATTTCTTTCTGTTCCCGACACTGAAGAACGTCCTGCGGGGAGAACACTTTGATGATATGGACGAATTGTCCTACGCGGTGCAAGGTGCAATTTCAGAGATAATAGTTTCATGTAATGGATCAACCGTTGTAAAAAGTGTGTTTCCTTTCACGGAGAGTATTTCGAGAAGGACTAGGTGCGTGTTTTTGGTGACTCTCATACATGCGCTGAGCGTGACGTCGTCACGACGTTGGGCCGGTTTCACTGCGATTACCCTAGAAATACTTGAAATTGTACTATTAATTTTTATCCGATTTTATTGAAATTTTGTGTACATGTTTATTATATGTGTATTTACAAAATGTAAAGAGAACGTCAATTTCCCATGAATATTAAAAATATCGCAGCACTTTTCCGCGTATTAATTGAACAGCCCTCGTAGAATATGTTTGTCTCTAATAATTGTCTTAATATGCTATTAATATCTTATGTGCGCCGCCGTTAATTAATTTTGTCACGAACTATTGGGACAACCCTCGTATGTCCCGGTCAAGAATAGCAGACGGACGGAGGAACAAAACGGCGACTATATGCTCACCCTTTGCAAGCATAATTATAAAAAATATTGTAAACATCATAAAATACATAACTAAATTATGTTGGTGAGTCATGATCAATAAGTTAATAAAATATTTTGGTTTTCTATTTCAGAATAGTGCATTCAAATGCACAAGACAACGTCAATGAGGTTAAAGTAGAGAGAGGAAAACCTACAAATCATACTTACGAAAAGAGAAAGGAGAAAACAGATAAAAACATGTCACATTTCATGAGTTATCTCATGAAAAGAAAGAAGGGCGACGGGGAAAATGTATTGAGGACGACAAGAAACATTTAATAAGAACGACAACGCAAGAACATAAGCATGATTGGTATGAAAGTGCATCTACTACAGCCTCTGGGAATTATAGGTGAAACTTAACGTTTAAACAAAGGATAAGGAGTGAAGTAACTATACGGCAGAATTACGAAGATATTAGATATATATTAACAGCCTCGTCAGATTAGAAGATGCTGCAGAAACGAGTAGAACGAAAACGCCTATGAGCAAAATATCTAATTTTTAAGAAGGCATGAATACAACACTTAATATGTAAATAAAACAACAGCATTCATATTTAAGAAAGCAGGCAAGACTGTGAACAAGACAGGTACTGTCAATAGAATATTTGATATGGAGAACATTGACTGATGTGCAATCAGGGAAAGTGCAATTAAGAAAGTAACAAGAAAACTTTTAATATTCAAATAGGAACTCAAATTTTGAAAAATGTACAGGGGTATCAACAATAACAAACAATAAATTATCAGTCCTGCAACAATTAACAGCACACAAATTGAATACGAACAAATATGTCAAACACGATAAAGACTTTTAAGAGAGAGAATATAATAATTCCCAACTTCCAGGTTATTGTTTTGTGAAAATGCCAACAATTCAGAAAATAATTTTAAATAACTACTAACGTACTGTACATACTAAATTTCTACTTAAATATCCTGAAGCCAATATGTCTAAAAGTTCCTTTAGTAAAGTGGGATATTTTTGTATGTATGTATTCTAGGCAAAATGAGGGTCTATCCGCCCTTTCACGCACTGAGTGGACGGACTCCGGTCATGTCACCATTCATGTCCTTGTATGTTATCATCAACCAAAAGGTTATGCAACTCGGACTGATACAAGTAAAGTAGACCTAAACATACACGTCTTACCAGTTTATCACTACAGCGGAGATGTTTGTATACCTACAATCAGAAATTTCCTCTTTTTTAGAAGCAAGGCTATGAAAGTTCCAAAATGGTGTGGTAATCCCGATGTGTTTATAATGTCTTCTCGTTTGCGTGAAGAAATAAAAATCAGATTTCCGATGTATGCGTTCAGTGAAATATAGAATGTGGAAATATGTCTAATAGCGAGAAGCCATGATAGAAAGGGTTAAGGAACATTTTATAGACAGGACTGATTTTGAGAGTTTAGTCATAGAAGCAAGATGCTATATGCTAGAGGCATTTTTTAGTACAAGTTTTATAATTAGATATTTTGCCGGCTCGCCACGGCAAGCCGGTATTACGTTAGGATTTTACTGAGAACCAACCTAAAACTCCGAATCGATGCAAAAATTTAATCGAAGCTTGGCTTCCAACTTTCTACAAAATTTATCTGTCAGGGCTGGAATCCAAAATTATTTAGTCAATCAAATTAATCTTACATAGCGTCAAAAAACCTTCAATTTTCACGCCATTTTAAAAAGCAGCAATTATTGCTTTGAGGTCAAAGATATAATGATAATTAAAATGTTTGTTTTCATGAATTCTTTTCAATAAATCATATTTACACTGACTTTTGATTTAGAGATTTCACCTGTTTTCTCTGTAGTAAGTTTTCGTTTGTTTATTTAACATAAGTGTACATCTGGTTCTGTGCATTTTTTCTTTTTCTTTTTTTCCGGACATTTTATCCTTTCCGGTATTTAGAATGGGGGAAAATCCCGGGGTCCGGGATCCGGGACGCCCGGGATCCGGGATAGTATTAGATATAAAGGGAAAGAAATAAACTATATTTGTGTTGATTATTGTCATTGAATCTTTGTACAGGAGATGATCATTATACCATGCATTCTTACAATATAATTCCCTTTTATGCTTACTATGATCAAGTTGTGCTCTGATGAGCATAAACAGAAATTGGGATCCCTATTCATCTGTTGTTCCTAATGTGTAATTTAGTTTCTCTTTAAATGATATCTATGAAACGAAAGACTGCACATTATTCACACTACAGGAGTCCTCTTTCATACTTGTTCATATTGTGACATAGGTCAAGGACACGTCTTATATAGAAACACATACGCACACCTTTATATCTTATAAATGCCGAAACCTTAAATATTTGGCATGTGGTATTGCCTTGTTGACCACTTTAAAATTTTGTTCATGTATCTACATCATATCCATTTGTTTAAAATGTTTCACATACCAAGATGAAGTGGATATAGTTTTTATTAAAATGCTTAAGGAAAATATGTTTAAATCTTATTGATATAAACTTCAATGCCTCCAGCTTTAATATTGAATATGTACCAATGTCTTGAGAACTTGTACAAATCGAATGTTAATCATGCCCCATGAATCTAACTTCGCCCACACCCAAGAGAGTTCTTCAGTAATATATTACTGTATAGAACTTGTGTCTGTCTCTCATTCCAATACTAAATAACATATTACAACTTAACTTCGTATTAAGAGACATCTTTATGAATTCTACCCATGTAACATTTTTTGGTCAAGGTCAACATGCCATATAGTAAATGTGCATAGACATAGGGACTTCACATGCATCTTCATATATACTCATATTCCTCTTTGTTAAACTGAGATAACTGGCTTCCATAACTTTATATGTCACTTTTATTTTGATGTTTGCTGAAGTTTCTTCAGCTAACAGAACTGTCATTTTTACATTTAAACACACCCCTAAAAAAATTACGAAGCGAGTCGCTACTAGCCTTTTTAAAAGCTAACCTTGTACCTTTTTAGGGTATGGCAAATCCGATAAGGGTGGTAACCAAACTAATAAGTTTGATTTTGACCATTGAAATGGCCATTTAAACTGACCACTAAAATGGCCGCCAAATTTATTTATCATAAATGGATGATATTTCAAATACATTTTTTAAAGAAAGTTAAAGCCAGAATTTTGTCAACAAACATGTCTATGCAAAAGACACCAGAACATAATTTAAAAAACAATATGGCCGAAAACTGTAATTTTCTATAGGCCAATTTTAAGGAATTAATATTAAAGATAATACTGAATAGTTCAAGGTATTTAAACATAAGAGACTAGAATGCAATAGTTAAAAATTCAAATTCTAGAAAGTTCCTACTCCTTTAAACCATTACAATATTTATGGTTTACACAGCGAAAAATACACTATTCCCTGCCCTATCTGCTAGATATAGAATTTGCAAGTTATCTAGCACTCTATGCACTCTATGCAATCATATATAGTGGCTTCTTAGATCCCTTCTAGTATTTGCAAAACACTATATGCCGGCATTTCTTCCAACAAAATCTTTAAACTTGACTAACAACGTGAGAAATTTTTACATAGTTTACTCCTACTCCACAAAACTGCCCAATACAATTCACCAAGTGCGATATTGAAATATTATGTAGGATTATTGATATTGTCATAAGATATTTAAAACCAATAATATTTATATCACTTTAACAGACTGATAATACAGTCCTCACAAAAAGAGGGAAACCCACAGCTTAACTTTAATTTTGCTTCACTGGGTTTTCTTATCACTTTCAAACAATCCATCCTCCCATGCATGCACTGGTTCCAAGTCAGATGTCAATGCGTATTGCTTCATTTACATATCTACTAATAGAACTGCATGAGTTTCTAGAGGTTAATATCTTGATCCCAAATAAAAGGCCATATCCATCGACTTACATATTTTATTCATTGACCATAAGCAACAACATTAGGGGAAAGCTGTGTAACTATGATGTTAATAATTGGAGTTTGTTTTCATAATCACATTATTATAAAGCCAAATGATTCAAGCTTAATAATCAAGCTCCACCAATAACAAGACCATTGAAAACCTCGAATTATTGTCACTTCTATAAATAACAAAATGGTATTGTATTTTTAAATTTGTAGCGTTAGCTTCAAGATGGTCATTTCAAACTGTCAGTCAGATTGTCTGAATATAATTAAGGCCGACTTCTTAATTAAACTTAGTTAGACTTCTTAGGGATTCTGTATTTATCTATTTTCTAGTAATGGATGTGTTTTTGTCATAATGACCGACTTTTCCATCCATAATGTCATGGTGGAAAAGTATCGGCTCTAACCTGGAAGTGGCAATGCGCCAAATATTGCACAGTTAATTAATAATGCATATTTTAAAACTCACATTGAACCATTAACTTCCAAACCTTAGGGCAGACTAAAAAAAAAACAAGACAAATGATTTTTGCCCTGTGACTTTGTCATCAAATGAGAAGCAATGATCATGACTATAAATTCTGCTACATGTTTCCTTCACAAGAAAGCCTAAGCCAAAGTGATGTGTTTCAAGAGGTAATGATCCACTTCACCACTGAGTATACTTAAAATAAATCAGGCACAGCTTTTCTTGCACAACATTACTAAATGGTCAGAGGCTGAGCTTCCCTTATACTACTCTTTCCCCTTCATTACTTACTAGGACATAGCCCTTCCTTTGACTACCATTAAAACCACTATCACCACTGGTAGAGGTAGAACCTAAGTCCCCAAGACAATCAGCATCAACGGCAACATTATTTAATTTGAGAGCGAGCTCCCTATACAAAACGTCTTTTTTAATTCCCTTATAACCTCAGGCGCATTTTCAATGGGCAGAGTTGTAAGAGAGATATCGGAAGTCTGATATGATTGCTTATCAGTTCTTACCAACATTACTCCCTAACCTGCATGCCTTTACTGCATTTGTCCCAGAAAATATTGACAAGTAGTCCTGTTGTATAAACAGACCGATTATTTTGCTTCTTGGATAGTGTTGGGATCACAAATGTTAATTTTAAGCTATTTCGATTATACTTGTTTTAACATTAGCCACGGTTATAAATGCTAAGGACTTTTTCAGCTGAAGCATATAACCTGTGCCAACAACTATTAATATTCACCAGGTTTTCAGTTGCATTTCAGCTTGTTCTTGTTAGATTTGAAAGAAAAGGCGTTACAGTTGCGTTTGTCATTGACCTTTCACAGGTCAAAGTACGATAGCTTTGACCAACTTAGGTTCAAAGTCAAATGAGATCATGGCATGTTACGCTCATAGCCTTATTGATCCGCAGCCGAACCATAAAAACTGAAATCAACAGTAATCTTTCCCGAGGAATTTCCAAGCCAATCAAGCCTTATATATCCACAAACCACTGGTTTAAATTTCCTTACCTTGCTGTTTCGTTATTTTTGCCGTTCCTGGATTGCGACATGTACAATTCACAAGATTCGACTAATTCTCACTGCACCCCGCCTGCCATCATACTTTAATGCCACATGATAGCAAATTATAAGACAACCGCCATGTTTTCGTCGGGTAAGCTTTCTATACAATTGAATACTATTTTCTTGATATGCGAACCACAAAGCTAGTTTTTTGGCATCTACAGGGTAATCAAATATGGAGTATTTCTCTTAAGAGAATAATTAGCTCTATTGTTCAGAAATAAGTTTTTTTTTTCGCGATTTATCTTTTCCCGGCTAAACAGCGATTTATTGTGTCTCTGGAAAGGCTTTTAATTGAATTTATATCTACTTTTTGGTCGTCTTTATCTTTAACACCGGCATAGTCTTTGGAACATCCTCAGCATTAAAAATAAAACAAACGACGTTTTAATAGACCTAACGACTTATCCAAGCAAATGCTTCAGAATGTAACATACACTCCCATATGCACGTATAAACAAATGGGCATTCAATTCGTGAGTGTGATGTGTTATATACATATGAGACAATATTGAGAGCTTCATTGTATAATACACTAAACGTCTTACAAAGCTTTAATTAATATCAAATTCATTCAGTAGACTCTTAATTGAAAAACAAAAACAAAACATCAAACAAATGGTATCTTTACACACTATATGGTTGTTTATGTCTTTAAATGGTTCAACGTAACCTCTATGAAACCCTTTTAAATCTTCTTAATCATAATTTAACGGATGTGTGTACAATTCTTAAGAAAGTTATACCCATAATTAAATGTGAATATCATAACTTAAGACTTTAGTTAACAGACTTTCCCTGTAGTCAATACATGAATAAAAGAATATTTGCAAATGATCGGTGAGCACAAAATTGACTTTGGTATATCAGCAGAGTTGATTCATCTTAGAACAGGTCACTGGAAAGAACCATGCGACAGTTGTGAAGCGAATGGCTGGTGGCATTGCGGTAAAACAACAACAATGTCTGATTCAAGATGCAAATGATAATTTTGAATGGGCCAAAAACAATGCAGGTGTGAAGAAAGTGACGTATAAAGGATAATGTATAACAGAAGTATTTAATATCTTAAAGTAAAAACATGTAATTTTGCTAGTTCATGACAAAATGAAGTTGCATGCCAATGTGCCGATGAATTCCCAAACTTTCTTGTAAGAGTATTAAGCTGCTATTGCAAGATATGATTACACACATTCAAAGTGAAGTGTTGTTGGGAGGAAAGAAGTCTAAGTGGCATTTAACGAAAGTCGCCTAAAGAGTATGAGTATGAAAACGAACAGGAAACAAACACAAGTAAGTGTAGAAAAATGCGGTGATTGGGTTGCAGCTGTTACCAATTGCGAATGACTTATTTGAAAAGTCACAGGTCAAGATAAGGATCAGTGTCAGATAAATTTTTTAACAAAGTCGGTAAAATACGGATAAATATAGTAACACTATCAAGGGACTTGAATGGCACAGAGGTGCTGCTGCATCACATAAAAAGAAAAACACTTAATCACAGAACAGCAAGGTTGTGCTTAACGGTAAAAATTACGAAAATTAAAGTTTAAGAAAAACTACATCTTCGTTTTAAGCTTAACACTAAATGTTCTATGTTGGGTTTGAAAATTAATGTAGATAAAACCAAAATATGTATTTTTGAAAAGAGAAAATCTAGACATAACTTTACCTGGTTTGTTGATAATGAAATATTGAATATTGGAATAGTTGATTCATTTTGTTATCTTGGTATACAATTCTTTTATACTGGTTCTATGGTTAATGCTGTAAAAACTTTAAGCGACCAAGGTCTGAAGGCATATAACAATTTGTTGTCCGTGTTTAGTAGAATAAAACTAGACATTAAGACTAAATTGTCCCTATTCGACTCTCTCGTTGTTCCAATACTATTGTATGGATCTGAAGTCCGGGGAATATATAACTGCAAAGAAATCGACGAATTGCATCTCCGTTTTTGAAAAATAGTCCTTGGTGTTCGTCCTCAGACTTCCAATGCTGCTGTGCTTTGAGAGCATGGTCGCTTTCCTATATATATGTTATATGTAAAGAACGTGCTCTTAAATACGTGTTATCCAGGGTCATTAGTACATACAATATTTTTGGAACAATGTGCTTTGTTACCTTATAATACAATGTCTACTTGGTCATCGTCTGTTAAAAACAACTTGATAGTCTTGGATATAGCTACTTATGGAATTCTCTAAACCTTGATATGAATTATATGCCAATGTTAAAACAAAGGCTGCGTGATCAGTACGTTCAAACTTGGAATGATACAATAATGAATCAGTCCTTGGTGTTCGTCCTCAGACTTCCAATGCTGCTGTGCTTTGAGAGCATGGTCGCTTTCCTATATATATGTTATATGTAAAGAACGTGCTCTTAAATACTGGTTATCCAGGGTCATTAGTACATACAATATTTTTGGAACAATGTGCTTTGTTACCTTATAATACAATGTCTACTTGGTCATCGTCTGTTAAAAACAACTTGATAGTCTTGGATATAGCTACTTATGGAATTCTCTAAACCTTGATATGAATTATATGCCAATGTTAAAACAAAGGCTGCGTGATCAGTACGTTCAAACTTGGAATGATACAATAATGAATCAATCTAAGTTATATTATTATAGAAAATTCAAATGTGAGTTTAAATATGAAAAGTATCTAGATATTGTTACTAATGAGCATCAAAGAAAAGAATTGTCTCGTTTTAGACTCTGTTCCCATCTTCTTGAAATCAAAAGTGGTAGATTTGGAGGTATTGATCGAAACCTACGAACTTGTAAACTTTGTTCACTTAATGTTGAATCTGAAGATCATTTTTGTTATGCTGTCCACTCTATAGAAACCTTCGTCGAAAATATAATGTTTATCCATTACTAGATTATTGTCTTCAAATAATAATAGAACTATTAGGAATATTGCCAAATTTGTATTCTATGCTATGCGATTGAGAAATGAAAAACTTGCAATTATTGCTGCTTCTTAGCTTCTTGTATTATAACTCTATTGTATTATTGTATTTATGTTAAATGTAAATTGTATTATCTTGGCCATCCTTTTGTATATTGTAAATGGCCGAAGGTATATTGTATATGCCGATTTGCCAATAAACTGAAACTGAATATTTGATCAGTAACGGATGTTTTTTGTTGTTGTTTTTTTTTTTCGAGCTGCTTATTTGATTAAACTGTTGCATGTGTGTGTTGTTTTATGTTGTAATTGTTTGATTGTTTTATATGTATGTAAGGTGACTAAATTGTTGATAGATGGCTTTTGCCAATAAAAACAGAAGTACAAAATTCAATAATTTTGTTTACGCATTATACATGCATATATCCAACCAAGAAGCTGAGAAATTGTCTTTTCTTCTGTCTCTATGTCATATAGTTTTTGGGGCATATATTCTTTTTATAGATTAACTTAAGATATGATATTTGTTGTGAGGTAAGTCGCAGTCATCTCAAAGTGTGAACATGTTAAGTTTTAAATTTGAAGATTTATTTTTATCCGTGTTTTTTTCTTAACATAATGTTAGTATTGTATTATGAGCATTTGTGCAGCAAAGTTTGTTTAACATAGATAATTAGTCCTCTATAAGATGATGGAGGAATTTTGTGAACAAATTGCATCTTGTTACATACATATTGTACATATTTTCAGTACACCAAATCCATAAGTATGGATATCAAACTGAAAAGTCTTGGGCTTGACCCTTGAAATAACCATTTAAAGTGACAACTTAATATCGCTGCAAAATGGTTAATCATTTACTCTATTGATAATGTATCAAATCTTTATTTTTTTTAATAAATCCATTATGGTTGAAACATCTAAGGTTGGGGCTTTAGCTGCCAATTGGGTCATATATTGGACGTAGAATAAAAGTTTATTATTCATAATATACAAAAAACATTAAACAATAGGACCGTTCACAACATACCTTTTTATCCTATCTGAAGATAAGATAGCCCAGTTATTAGTCCCCTACCGGTTTACCAGAGGGGACTTTAGGTTTACCCTCCGTCCGTCTGTCCGTCTGTCTGTCCGTCCGTCCGTCCGTCAGTCCGTCCGTCCACAAAACTGGATCCCGCGATTACGCAAAGAAGTACTGAAAATATTTTTATGAAACTTGATATATGGATAGATGGCAGTATATGGACATTATGCACGTCTTTTTCTTTTCTTCCTATGTTGAAAATTCTGGTTGCTATGGCAACAAATAGACTGAAAATATGGCAAATTTTACACATACCTGGATCCCGCGATAACGCAAAAAGTACTAAAAATATATTTATGAAACTTGATATATGGATAGATGGCAGTATGGAGATTATGCACGTCTTTTTCTTTTCTTCCTATGTTGAAAATTCTGGTTGCTATGGCAACAAATAGACTGAAAATATATGGCAAATTTTACACATAACCTGGATCCAGTGATAACACAAAAAGTACTGAAAATATGTTTATGAAACTTGACATATGGGTAGATGGCAGTATGGAAATTATGCACATCCTTTTCTTATCTTCCTATGTTGAAAATTCTGGTTGCTATGGCAACAAATAGACTGAATTTCAAGATTTCTGATTCTAGTTTTTAAGTTTTTTCACTATAAGTTCTTTATTTCTTAAGGTATTTTCTTCAAACTTTAAATATAAGTTGCTTGTCATCAACCATATCATATGTGACAAGGTTTACAACTCTAGCACAAAATTTATCAGAATTACCTCCCTTGAACTTAAAATTTTCATGAAAAAAACATTGTTTTTTTTAATAACTTCTTTTTCTGAATGTATCTACTTCAAACTTCATATAAATGTTTCTTATTATCACTCAACATTTGTGAGTGTTCAATACTCTAGCAAGACTATTTCCAGAATTATGCCCCTTTTGAACTTAGACTTTTTTTTGAGAAATTGGTAATTTTTACTCCAACTTCTTCAATCATGATAGGATTTTAAAAATGTTATATTTTGATAACAGGGATATGTTTAAAAAATAACTTTAGAGTGTCCTTCAGTCCGTCTGTCTGTACATAAAAACTGTTTCCTGTGATCACTTTTAAAGAACTTTTACAACAAATTTATTTAAAATAGGAACCTAAGTGAATGGCCAATGGCCCTTCAGAATGTTGCTTGGGCTCTTACCGGTAGGGGACTTATGGATTGCTTGCAATACTATGATAATTGCTTGTTAAATCTGGCACTTAGTGTGAGCATTAATAATGGCTTCCTGGATCTGTACTTGTACGTATTGGTAATACCCTGTTTGCTGGTATTTGTTCCAAAAAGGTGATCAAACTTAATCCACCTTGGTAGGTTTAAATGACCTATTCATACTTTTATTCACTGCCAAAAAAAGATTCCGAGATTTTTAAATGTAAGTGGGCGACATTTGTAAAGTAAATGATCATTTTTAGGATTTTTAGCTCACCTGACCACAAAGTGGTAAATGTATGTCAGTTAAAATGATGAGGCTATGTCCAGAGTCCGTCGTCGTGCGTCGTTCGTCGTCAACATTTGGGTTCTTAACACTTTAGCAGTCACAGTTTTTATTAGATCATCAAACTTTGTCAGAATGTTTAATGGATCATCTCGGTTTTAAACATTGGTCACGGGAGCTTAAAAATAGGAAACAAAACTCTTGTTAACACTCTATTGGCTGCAGTTTTGATCCAAATATCTTGAAAATTGAGGAAAGTTGTTTCGATGATTTCTAGGTAACATTCGAATGTGGGTCATATCCGGTCAAAAACTAGGTCACAGGAGCTTAAAATAGAAAAATCTTGTAAACACTCTAGTAGCTGCAGTTTTGATCCAAATATTATGGAAATTGGTCAGGAATATTTTTATCATAATTTCTAGACTAGTTTGAATATGGGCTGTCCCGGGTCAAAACAATGTCAAAGGAGCTAAAACTAGAAATATCTTGTCATTACTCTAGTGGCTGCAGTTTTGATTCAAATATTCTGGAAATTTGTCAGGAATATTGTTTTAATAATTACTAGACCAATTTGAATATGGACTGTCTCGGATTAAAAACTAGGTGACAGGAGCTTGAAATAGATTGTTTGGTTGCTAACACTCTAGCAGTCGTAGTTTTAATTGGATCATCAAACTTTGTCAGAATGTTTGTGTCATTGAAATACAGGACAAGTTCGAATATGGGTCATCTCGGTTTAAAAAACCAATTCATGGAGCTAAAAATAGAAACATTTTGTAAACACTCTAGTGGCTGCAGTTTTATTTAAATATCCTTGAAATTGACGAGAAAAGTAGTGTTGATGATTTCTGGGTCAGGTTAAAATATGAGTCATTTTCGGTCAAAAACAAGCTAAAAAGGAAACATCTTGTTATCACTATAATGGCTGCAGTTTTGATCCAAATATTCTAGACACTGGTCAGGAAATCAGTGTTGTTTTTGTAATTTTCTAGACCAATTTGAATACGGGTTGTCTCGGGTCTAAAACAACGTCACAGGAGCTACAAATTGAAATTTATTTTTTTTACTCTATTGGCTGCAGTTTTGATCCAAATATGCTAAAAATTTGTCACGAAGGTTGTTTTGGTAATTTCTAGACCAATTTGAATATCGGCTGTCTATGGTAAAAACAAGTTCACATGACCTAAACATAGAAAAATTTGTAATCACTCTAGTGGCTGCTGTTTTGATACAAATTTTTTGGAATTGTTTTGATAATTTCTAGGCAAAGTTTGAATATGGTTGTCTCGGGTCAAAAACTAGTTCACAGGAGGTAGCAATAGAATAATAATGTTAACACACTAGTGTCTACAGTTTTGATCCAAATATTAACAAAAATTGGTGAGAAAGGTTATTTCGATGTTTTCTAGGTCAAGTTCGAAAATGAGTCATCCTCGGTTAAAAATAGGTTTCTTTAGCTCAAAATATAAAAATCTTGTTAACACAAGTGGCTGCAATTTTAATTAAAATATCATGTAAATTAATCAGGAGGATTGTTTTAATAAGTTCTTGATCAAGTTTGAATATGGGTCATCTCTGATCAACAACAAGGTTACAGGAGTTTAAAACATAAACAAAAGCCTTGTTAGCACTCTAGTGACTGCAGTTTTGATCCAAATATTCTGAAAAATGGTCAGGTTGTTTTGATGATTTGTAGGCCAAACTCGAATATGGGTCATCTCGAGTCACAAAATAGGTCACAGGAGACTAATGACAGCATTTTGATCTTAATATCCAGGGAATTGATTGTTTTTACAATTATCAGGTTACGTTTGAATATGAGTCATATTCGGTCAAAAACTAGGTAACAGGTGCTTAAAATAGAAAACCTTGCTATCACTCTATTGGCTGCAGTTTTGCTTCAAATATTCTGGAAATTAGTTAGAAAGGTTTTTTTGATGATTTCTATGTCAAGTTAGAAAACGGATTTTCTGGGGTCAAAAACTAGGTCACATGAGCTAAAAATATTGTTAACACTAGTGGTTACTGTTTTCATCTAAATATCATGGAAATTTGTCTCCAAGTTTGCTGTTTTAAATTAAATGGTTTCTAGGTAAAAATCGAATATGGGTCATCTCGGGATATAAACTGGGTCACATTGCCCAAACTTTGGAAAAAAACATTGTTAACACTCTAGATATCACATTTTTGACTCTATTGTTATCAAACTTGGTCATGATGATTGTCAAGTTATTGCTCCGATGAGTAAATGGGTCAGGTGAGCGATCTAGGGCCACCTTGGTCCTACACATTTTTCTTTAAATAACGTTTTCATCATCATTACCATCATCATCATCATCATCATTATTATTGTTATTGCTATTATTATTATTATTATTATTATTATTATTATTATTATTATTATTATAATTATTATTATTAAGGACTCATTTCGGAAAATTGGAAGCAAGAAAAAGAAAAATGTGGCATAATAATATATGGAATGATATTGAGGGAAAAATTACACAATGCCTGCTTGCACTTTCATCACGCTTGTTGACAATTACACACTTCCTGCTTACTGTTACAATTTACTCATTGATACTGCTATTGTGCTTATTGGTACAGTCAATATGCATGCTTGCACTTTCATCACGCTTGTTGCCAATGATACCATGCTTGCTGGAAGTTACAACTTGTTTGGTGTTTAGTCCCTGATGTCTATATGGCTGAATGACAGTGCAATGTAGCGTAATGAAATATTTCAACATGCTGGGACTGTATATAAGATTTGATATTTCAACATTGCAAAGTTATAATGCTCCTAGAACATTACACACGATGTGACCACACAAAATGAAAGATGCAATCAGCCACTAAGCAAGTTGAAAGTAAGCATAATGTGAATTGCAAAATTGCACATCACATTTTGATATCAGGGGGCGCACGTTCTAATTTTTCGCGAAATATGCCGGACTTAATTAGCTGTTGCCTAAACCGTTTCCCATCAGTTGTGTCCCTTTGTTTCAATTACGTCATTAATTAGGTAGGGTCGCCGATCCGGGATCGTATTAATCATATAGTAATGCCAGGAATTGACCACCTACTCTCGGTGTATTATCATTATTTAAAATTATTATTATTATTATTATCATATGTATTATCATTTGAATGTTTTTGTAGAGATTTCTAAATATGTTTGATATGTAGTAGTTATAAAGAATCTCTAAAAATATCGTTTTTTTTCACAGACAAAAGCGTTAATTAATTGACCTCAGAATTTCACACACACAAAATCTTATTTAATATTGTAAGTTCATGTAATGGCAATGGAAGTCGTTGTATATTGGGCATCAAGAATGCTAATATGCAATAATGAAAGGTAAACACAAGCTGTCAATCAATTCAGCCAGAAAAAGCCGGGATCGTATTAAAAAATATAGGGATCCCGGAAATTGACCAGTCTTAGAAGATATATTTTCAGATAAGCGTGGATCGTATAAAAAATATAGGGATCACGGGAATTGACCAGTTTAAGAATATAGTTTTCAGAAAAGCCGGGATCGTAGTAAAACATATAGGGACCCCGGGAATAGACCAGTTCAAGAATATATTTTTCAGATAAGCCGGGATCGTATTAAAACATATAGGAATCCCGGGAATTGACCAGTTTTCAGAAAAGCCGGGATCGTATTAAACATATAGGGATCCCGGGAATTGACCAGTTGAAGAATATAGTTTTCAGAAAAGCCGTGAGCGTATTAAAACACATAAGGATCCCGGGAATTGACCAGTTTAAGAATATATTTTTTTCAGATAAGCCGGGGTCGTATTAAAACATATAGGGATCCCGGGCATTTACAAGTTCAAGAATATAGTTTTCAGAAAAGCCGGGATCGTATTAAAACATATAGGAATCCCGAGAATTGACCAGTTCAAGTTATAGTTTTCAGAAAAGCCGGGATCGTATTAAAATATATAAAGATCCCGGGAATTGGCCAGTTCAAGAATATAGTTTTCAGGAAAGCTGGGATCGTATTATGATATATAAAGATCCCGGTAATTGGCCAGTTCAAGAATATAGTTTTCAGAAAAGCTGGGATCGTATTAAAACATATAGAGATCCCGGGAATTGGCCAGTTCAAGAATATAGTTTTCAGAAAAGCCGGGATCGTATTAAAATATATAAAGATCCCGGGAATTGGCCAGTTCAATAATATAGTTTTCAGAAAAGATTGGAACGTATTAAAACATGTAGGGATCCCAGGATTTTACCAATTCAAGAATATAGTCTTTAATTTTTCCCATTAAATAGGCATATAATTATAAATATTGTGATTTCTGCATTTTAAGTTTATTAATAAATAGCTCTAAATATATTTATATCCTAAGTTAAATTAATTCACCGTTCATTACATACAATAAAAAAATAAAAAATTCGCCTTTCATTACGACAATAATTATTATACAAGTATAGTTTATTAGTTTTCCCTCTACATCTAATACGATCCCGGGATCCCATACCTTAATTTGTGGAATTTCAGGAATTTCAAACCACAAGTCCTCCATTTCTAAGAAACACAATGTAATTTAAGCAAATGAGATGTAGAAGGCGAGCTATAATTTAATCTGACCCCTTAATCAAATCAAATTACTTAAATTAGATGTACCATCATCATTACTGGTCACAGTCCTGTGACTAATTCCAGTCCAGTCAAAATTTTGAACAATGAGTCAATGTTAATTGTTATGGTCTATATTTGGACGTTATGGCATGCATACAGAATATATAGTCAATGCTACGGTAAAAGAATTGATCGACAGTTTATTTGTATTCTTTTTGCTAAATAAAGTTACGACAAATTGCAAATTGAAAAGAAGGGGAAGTAACTATTGATAGATCTGTCTAGACGTATTCGAATATCCACGATAATCTTTCCGGCAAATAATTATATAAATTACGGAAAAACACAACTAGAAAATAGCGCCCCCCTGTTATCAAAATGTGACATAATTTTGAAATGACTTTATAATTAGTTATATTTTGCCTAGTGCCTGATAACTTTTTCCATACTGGTTGATCACTTTGTGTATTTTGTTCTTGGATGCATTACAAACCACTGACACAGCATGATGAAATAAACCTGTACGCTAGATTTCACTGTCATTCACTCAAATGAAAATATGTAAAAGACACCAGGGACTAAACACCAAACAAGTTGTAACTTCCAGCAAGCATGGTATCATTGTCAACAAGCGTGATGAAAGTGCAAGCATAATTGTCTTCAAGCGTGATGAAAGTACAAGCATGCATAGTAACTGTACCAATAAGCACAACAGCAGTGTCAATGAGTAAATTGTAACAGTAAGCAGGCATTGTGTAATTTTTACCCCAGTATCATTCCATAATAATATATGCATTGCATGCATTATCACTTGTCATATTTCTTTAATTATGATACAATATGAGGTAACATTTACAGCATTAATCGATGAGTAACATGCACATCATTTTTAAAACATAAACGTCAAATCAAAAAGAAAAATTGTTTGTCTGACCTCGATTTATTTCAAAGAAATGCAAATACATATTAAATGTGTATTGCTATTTTTCCGTAACTTTCTCAAAATATTGTTTATACCTTGTCAATTAAAGTTCTCACCGTTGTTAACAAATACTTTATTATAGTAAAAATGGTTTCTAACGTCACTACGTTTTTCACATTTTGAAATATCCCCATAGAATACCTTGCTTGATAATAAAAATGTTGTAGAAAACTATGCCGATAATTAAAATCAACATAAATACTTTATCTGTAGGTATCGATAACACACATTTTTATATTTCGTAAATATGGAATACCCAGATATATAGTTTGCAGAAATTATCAATTTCACTTTGTCCAGAAAACAGACCCTGTTTCATTATTCAGGATTGCATTTAGCTTCAAAATGATTTAATTATGCTTTAAATTACATTTAAATATATGTATAAAGTGGAAACTCGTTAAATATTTACATTTAATTTGTATAGAATTTGTCGGCACAATGTCTCTGATATAATAACACATTAAGACATATTTTCAACAATGCGGTCTTCCTAATAATATCGTATCTATAGAGCGAAATAAAACATGTAAACATGATTAAATTACAGTGTAATCTTACACGGTATTTAAAAAACATACGAGCACTGATCATGGATACAATTATTTTATCAATAATAATTTTTTATCGTTTTAAATATTGACAATTATTTTGTTTCTGTTAATAGTGAGTGGTAAGGTGTGACGAACAATAATTAAATTTTTTAAAATGATAATTTTTTTTTACGACAAAACTATATAAATCTCTGTAACATTATTAGATATGTTTATTAAGTATTGTATTTAATGAGGGGCCATGTTATTCAATGCTTTATATGACTTAACACCGGTTTGAATAACACACCACTATTAAATGCATACTGGGAGTCTTCATATTTTACGGACAATCAGTTTACCGGACAAAATTATTTTCTGTCGAATAGTATTTTATTTTTGTTTTGTTTTCAAAAGTCATCCTGTCTGAATCGTACAGACACTTTCCATTTTGAAGTAAATAACAACAAAACCACTCTCGGGTTAATATTTTTGGATTCAGTTCTTTAATTTCTACAGGCCCGTTTGTTTACTTACTTATTTCATGACCTGCTCATAAGGGGCATGCTTATGCCCGAATATCGAGGCATTTAATGGGTTAATTTAGATATATTTTACTTTTACATCTTCTTTAACGTTATCTTAGCAGACAATCATAACATACTTTAACATATTTAAATGATAAAACGTATATTTAAATTTAGTTTAAACAGTATTTTGTTGTTGTTTTTCACAAAGAAATGCAAATAAAATTAAAAAAAACAAATAAGGAAACGGGTTACGCAAGGGAGGGAACCCTACATGGAATGTAAATAAAATGAATTATCTGGCTTTTACAGGCTTTATGATGACCAAAAATAAACTGTATTGCAAAGAACAGAATCCAAAGATTTTAATACTTCACTGATTAATGAATAATCAATACGTTAATTGAGTTTAAAACTAAGTTTCCATTACATCCCATATATAGGAGCATGTCTGCCGTATCTAGTTGTAAGTGACATCGTTAGGGTTTTCCAATATCTTAACCTTGTCAATCAACAGCTGGTAATCTAAAGATACATTTCAATTCGCGACTTCTAAATATTTTGAAACACAATGTCCGGTAAATTGTGTTGTCTACGTGATGTCTTTCTCTTATTATGCCCTATTTTGAAAACCTGTTTTTATAGTAAAATTTTGTAAGTTTTATAGTTAAATTTCGTGTTTGATAAAGTAACGTTTACGTGTATAAAGAACCCAAAGTCAATTGGGTGAAATTCCATTATTTTTAATGGTTTTAACAAAAATTTACTGGGGGAAAAACATCATATTTTGTTTGGTAGAGTATATTTTAGCTCACCTGAGCTAGCTCAGGGTGAGCTTTTAGGATCGTTGAATGTCTGTCGTCTGTCCACACATCACTTACAAACTTGCTTGCATGATTTCAGTCGGCAATTTTCCCTAGCCATGTAAGATAACTCCCTGTTTCCCTGTCTAAAATTCCACCAAATTATTCCCCTTTCAAATGAACTGAAAGAAGGGACATTTTAAAAAGACTTTGTATTTCTTTATTCGATTTTTTGTTCAGAAACGGACATTTTTTTTCTTTACCTTTGTTTAATTTGCTATCTATCTATAAATGGTTCCTATGGTAAACATATGAGTTTTGATGGTAAACAAATGAATTTTCTGAACCGAAAGTAATCTAACACACAGCGTTGTTGTCATCACATGTAAACAATACATTAAATCGGTAAGAATATTGAGATATTTGTTTGAATATCAGTTTCAAATGGAAAATATTAATATGGAAAACAGCTATGTGTAGTTTATGTGTATTGTTTTAATGTGTTTGTCTGATATTTTATAGTTGTAAAAGCCATGTACACTTAGTGTCGTTTCATAGCAACCGAGTTTAAAACGGTCGCTTCATAGCAACTGAGTTTAAAACGTGTGCGGTAACTGAACGAGATATGGCAAAGCGCATGCTCGCGCACTGACTTCCGCTCTATCGAAATAATGCATATACGTATAGCGAAAGTTCGTAAGTGCACATGTTCGTTAACACTCTAGCTGTCACATTTTTCCATCAAGTATCATCAAACTTTGACAGGATGCTTGTGTAGGTAATAGCTCGGATGAGTTCAAACATGGGACTTATCTCAAATAAAAAACTAGGTAACAGGAGCTATAAATAGAAAACAAACATATTAACACACTAGTGGTCCCATAATTTACTCAATTATCATCAAACGTGGTCAGGATGCTTGTCTAGGTTATTTCTGGGATGATTTCGAACATGGGTCAACTCGGATGAAAATCTATGTCACAGGAGCTAAATAGAGAAACCTTGTTAACACTCTAGTTATCACATTTTTTACTTTATTGTCATCAAACTTGGTAAGGATGCTTGTCTTGGTAATTGTTCAAACATGGGTCGTCTCGGATGAAAAACCAGGTCACACTAGCTAAAAATAAAAACATCTTGTTAACACTCTAGTGGCTACTGTTTTGATCCAGATATCCTGGAAATTGGTCTGAAAAAAATGTTTGATGATTTTAGGTCAAGTTCCAAAATGGGTCACCTGGGGTCAAAAAACACGTCACATTGATCAATTGTGGATAATCCTTGTTATCACTCTAGTTGTCACATTTTTGACTCGCCTGTCATGAAACTTGGTCAGAATTCGTGTCTAGGTAATTGTTTGGATGAGTTCGATGGGTCAGGTGAGCAATCTAGGGATATATTGACCCTCTTGCTTAAATTGTCTTCTCATTTGAATGTCTGGACTTTTTTTTCAAATTCGATTCTATAGTTTATGTTGTTGGTTATGTTTTCCTCTGTCCCTCGTAAACAACAACAATTAAAAAAATAGGAAGAAAATACTCATTGAAAATAGTATGCAAGATATCCTATTTACTAATTCGTCTAGATAAATAATCTTTACAGTTCAACGTTTTACACACATAACTAATCTGCCATAATCAATTGAGTGTATTTTCCTAAGTAATACTAATTAGTGTTTGAGATACCGTGTCAATAATTGAGTCGTAAATTACAAACAAATGTTCGTGTAAATGCACAAACGCGTGTGTGAAATCGATCGTACTGTTGTAGACAAACAAAAATGTATGTGCAATGTGTGTTTCCAAAAAGGATCAAATATTCTAAATATGTCTGAAGTTACAACTTACAACATGAAAATGTATCGTGTTTCGATAACCCCAAATTTTCATTTTATGGTTCCTAATATAAATTTTTTTTTTGCAACAGGTTTTGAGCCAATGCTTTTAGAAGATATTGGAGCCGGGAGAGTGATTGCAACATCTGGTTGTGTCGAAAATGTCACTCAAGTCTCGTTTAAATGGATGAAAATAACAGTATGTGCCTTAACTTATTTTAGCTTTCACGATATTAGTTTCATTTATACTGCGTCAAAATGCATACTCATATATGCTTACTTAAAAAAAAAAATTTATTGTTAATTGAGCTATTTATTTGTAGCTCAAACAACGAATAACTAATAAAATGAAACCCAGGTAATTTAAACTTTTTATACAAGTGGCATTACACTTGCGCAATTAATATCATGCTTTTGAAAATGAGGACACTTATCTTTAGTAAAAGCATACATGCAAAGGTTGTACATTTTAAAGGTTTTGATTTTAAAATGAAAACATAATTAACTGCGAAGCATAACAGTCTGTTTACTCTAATGCTATGTACTTTATAGCAGTCTGTCTTAATTTTAAGAATACTTGTTTGCTTGCAGGCCATAAGTGGAATTGAGGAGGAATTCATACCAACAATTCATAGAAATTACACATCAATTTGTTCTAATAATTCTGACTGCTTGATCGACGAGCAAATGCAGTATTATGTTATAATTCCAGCCATTCATAGTAATACTGGGCAGTATTATTTGAAAATATTAGTAAAATATGGAAATGAACAAACAGAATCATACAATTCTACTTACAAATACATTATTGATGGAAGAATGGGTATATATCTTGTTGTCTTTTTCTTTATATGATTATGTAATGTTAGTTCTGTACCAAACACTATTGGAGTGAAGATCATGGTTTTTCTTACAATCTGATTTTATTATAAAATGAACAATGTCGTCGATCAAGTTTTAAATTGCGTATACAACAAAGCAATACAAGGGTTCTATATTTTACTATATGTGACCATTTACACTTTCATTCGTATTAGGGATATTTTACTTCTTTTCTTGTTATTCATTTTCATGTTGTTTTTATTATTGTTTTTTTTTTTCTACAAAAAAACGCTTATCTGCCCGCAATACCAGTCTTGTCCTAAATGTCTTATGCGCATTCAATTGGGAGGGAGATAAAAGTGAAAATTAAAGCAAAATGTAAATGATATCACATGCAGATAACGAACATTTCAAGAAGAGGAACAACTATGCAGTTCCATTTGGATTTGCTGGCGGAACACTAATGCTTATTGTATTTATATTGATTTATGGATGCAGAACCAAATTGTGAGTTTGTTTATTTATGACGTAAAAACACATTTAAAATAGTTTCAATAGAAGGCATAAGTACAAATGTCATATTTAACAACTACAATGTAGTCTAAAACTAAATATCTATGAAGGTCATCCTGAGAGATGTTTTATTTCTAAATGATTGATATATCTGCTAACGCTTTTAATGTGACGTTATTGCAATGTTCTATTCTTGAATAATTATCTTTGATTCCGCTGACTTTAGAATATGAATATGTTAACAAATATTCATATAGTATTTTATAAGACATGCTTGTCAATTATTTTTTAAAACACACATTGTTTCTTCGACATTTCAGAGATAAGTCAGTGAATTTCGAAATATTTATCGATTTATCGTTACATTTAAAGTATATTTATGTTATTTTCTTCAGCTCATCAATTTGGCATATAAATGACCCAAATGACAAAAGTTCAGAAAGCCCAGCAATAAAAAATAAAAGAGATGGAAAATTCGAACATGATCGACACTATAAAAATGGTATTGCTTACACATCACTTATTTGCCACAAACATATGCGATCGTCAACTTTTGGTTTCTGCTCAATAACTAAAGTTTGCTTTTGCCTATTGACCCCAAACTTGGTGTGTTGGTAGCTTATGTCAAGAGGTAGATTGAGATTACTACTCAGGCGTCTGTGATTTGGTCAATGCCACTGTTGCTAATAAAGAAATTCAGTTTCCATGGAATTACCTTACTTTCCTAAAACTTTTTGACACCAAATTTAGTCTGTTGATAGCTTATATTAAAACGCTACTACAGACTGCTACCAGTGTATCCGTAACTAAGGTGAAGGTCACTTTTGCTAAAAATAGGCATTATGTTTCCGCTCCATAAGTTTTGTTTGCTATGGCCTATTGAGGCCAAAATTTGTATCTGGGTCACGTTTATCAAGAAGCAGCAAGGGGTTGCTATCTAGATGTATGTGATTAGGGTCTAGGTCACTATTGCTATAATAAATCATAAAATTTGAGTTTCCTCATAATAACTTGAATTTTCTTTCACCTATTAACACTTAATTTATTATGTGGATAGCTTACATCAAAAGCCTGTATGAGACTAAGGTCACTATTGCTTGAAAAAAGGAATTCAGTTTTTTTTACGTAATAACTTCAGTTTGTTTTGACCTATTGACACTAAACGTGTTGTGCGTGAAGGGTATTGTCGAAGAAAAAAGGGGGTTTAGAAATAGGCTCCGTCCGTCCGGGACAACGGAATTTGAAATAACTATGCATAAATATTTATAATAAACAATGTGTCACGCGCAACAACCAGACCCCTACCTCAAGGTCAAGGTCGCACTTGCTTATTCAAGGTCAACATTGTCTTTTTGAGGATATATGTCGTATTAGGTCCATAAATTTCTTAATTTTGAAGGGATTATGTAAATACTTGCGACAATTGTTCACAATATTGGGGCGATGTGTCATGAAGTTCAAAGATTAACTTATTGGGTTCATTATGTGTCTAGTTTATAACTTTTTCATAGATAAAATGATTTTGAAAATACTTCAATATAGCACAAATAGTCACTATAATAATATAATGTGTTAAATTTAGCGCAACACCTGCGTCCCTACCCCCAAGGTCAATGTCACACTTGGATGTCAAAGGTTAACAGAGCCTGTTATATGGTATATTTTGTGTCCTGTCCATAGCTTCTTCATAGATCAAGGGATTTTGAACATACTTGGCACAAATAGTCACAATGATAAGATAATAATTATGTCATTCGTAACACCTGTGTCCCTACCTCCAAGGTCACGCTTAGAGGTCAAAGATTAATATAGTCTGTTATAGGGTATATTTTGTGTCCGATCTATAACTACTTCGTAGTTCAAGGACTTTGTAAATACTTGGCACAAAAGTTACAATAATAAGATGATATGTCATGTACAACACCTGTCTCCAGGGTCATAGTCCAATCAGAGGTCAAAGCTTAACATGATAGATTTTTGAATTCCGTGTTTTATTTTATTTCTTTAATAAGTTTATTGTTGCATTTGTAGATCTAGCATTGATCATAATTTAGGACTTAAAGTCCTACGATCCTTACCTCAATCTTTTGAAACAGCACAGTTTTATGCTTCGTATAAAACTTCACTGTAGCGGGGGACGTCTGTTACAAATTCTTGTATTTAAATGCAGCTTGGGATTGCTTCTGACATATCTGGGAGCAAGGCCCATATCATTTAATACAATCAAAGTCTCAGCTTCTACTTCCATCTGATATGTTTGTCATATTATAATCATACTGCACTATTTGTATACAAGGCACCACCAACATATGAAAGAGCAGATTATAAAAAGCACATTTTGATGCTGTGCTCGATGTTTAAACATCAGTATCTAGTATTTTTAAAGCTGAGAACAATTTTCTGTGGAGTAAACCAAGGAACCAAGAACGAATACAAATACTCAGCGAAGAAAGGAAAGACGCTCCTTGAAGAGAACCAATAGCGAGTAAGGAGTAAGGAATGAAACACTCTCTTGCAAAAGAGCTGATAGGAACTAAAGGCAATTATAAAACAAGCGTACGAATGAAACACGCTAGTTGAAAAGAACCAATTTTGAATACAGACATTCAGCAAACCAGCGTAGGAATGACACACACTCTTTGAAATAAACCAGTAGTGACAGATAATTACAAAACAACCATTGGAATCAAACACGCTCTTTGAAAAGAACCTATAGTGACTATAGACAGTTCAAAAATGAAGGTAGAAATTAAAACCGTAAAAGAAAACGAAGCAATATTAAATACAGAAAAGCACAAACTGAACATAGAAAAATAAGGCAAACATCGTCACATCGAGTAAAGAGAGATTGTTTTGAACTCCAACTAAAAGAATTAGGAAACTACATACTGACACACACTATAAGCACGGTAGATTGATAAACCAATGGTGTCAGTTGTCATTGACAAATGGTTCAACGTTTCAACAATATACCAACAATAGTATTTTTTTTAAATATTTGTCAAATGAGAGCAGCCAAAAAAAAAAGGAACATAATGTTTGAGAGTTTCAGACATAATTTCGCACTGCATATGGTTGTAACCAAATATTCGACACAATCGATTTGAATGAACGAAAACTATATGGAGTCTTTTTTATTTAATCGTTACAAAATAGTGTTATGATGCCTTTCTAACTTAAAATGTTCTATATGTATTTTCGAATTTGAAAAATATTACAATGTTTCGTATGATTACTGGCTGGTCCAGGTCTCCATAACTTGCCTTCGAGGCATACACTTGAGATTAATGTGAATATTCAAACATTAATTTAAAGCAATAATGAATCAGTTAAATAAAGTATGTTGCAAAATTATTCAAACTTTCTGAATTCACCTTTTAATGAATACTGTACCAGAGCTTATAAATAACGTTATGCAATTCATAAATTGATTGTTACAATATTTGTTTGCCCTAGTTTATATATACTTTTTCAGAACTTAACAATGAATGTGGCAGATTTCTATTCCGGGAGTGATCATCACATGAGGTCAATACTTAACTTTCCATTCTAAATTTTCGTTTCCAATTACCACGACACGTAAGATATTTTAAAGTGTCCAGTAAAATTACGAATTTGAAAGCAAACTTTAAAAAATATTGCATCCTTTTAATTTTTTTCATTTTAAATTTATGATCATCTATTATTCAGAATAACTGATATTTTTGTCTCATTTTAGGAGCCAAGTACCTTCGGCAGAGTAGATTAACCCTATGTGATACACGTTGTTACACATCAGCTACAGATAACGTTAGATCATCATTAATTCTTCCAGATCTATACAAATATATAAAATACATAACAACATTATCCTGACTTGAAGATAATTTGATTTTTTTCTTCTTTTTTTTTGCATGTCTTTTTTTTCTAAATTCAATAAATGTTCTACATGTTGACTATCAGTTTATTATGTCTCTTAACAAGGATAATTTGTTTTCTGTGATATTGCCTTTCCATCAAAACCCTTCTGTACTATTGCTCTGCAGCCACAGACTGGTATGCAACGCATATCGTCTCCTTGTAAGTGTTATATCCTTTAAGATTTCTAGTAATGGACCTTGATTAGTTATACAGTATGCATATAGTCCGAATTTCGTTCCCGTGCTATTTCTCTGCAACTATCTACAACTACTGGCTGGAATTCAACGAAACTGTATGGGAACCATCAATACCAAAAACGAATATGCACATCGTTGCATTGTTTGGCTCTGATTCTTTAACATATAATTGTGGTCCTTGATTTGTTATGCAGAATGCATTTAGTCCTGATTTTGTATCCGCGCTATTTCTCTGCCGATACTGGCTAAAATGCAACCAAAATTTATACTAAGAGGAGACGCTCATTTCATCACCTTGTTCCGCGGGGCCTTCAACGTTGATTATTTATGCAGTATTCATATAGAGCAATAATGATATCGTTTCTGCACTACTGTTCTACAACTACTGGCGGGATTTCCACGAAACGTTATAGGAAAAATCAATAATAAGAGGAGATGCGCATGTTGTAGCCTCGTTGTGGTCAGACCCTTCACTACAGAGTTATGTCCCTTGATTAGTTATACAGTATGTATTAAGAGCAATAAAGATGATGTTTCCGCAATGCTTGTCTGTTACTACTGGCTGAATGTCCAAAAACTTCATGGGAACCATAAATACAAAAAGAAGATGCGAATATTTGATTCGGTCAGACCCTTCAACTTGATTATGGCCTAGTTTTGCAGTATTCCTCTGCAACTGTTGTCTGGAATCAAACAGAACTTTATTGGAACTATCACTACCAAGTGGAATGCAAATATCATCGCCTTGTTTTGATCACAACCTACAACACAGATTTATGGGCCTTGGGTTAGTCTATCGAAGCTATCGTTATATTTGCATTTACGAACGTGCTAACGATTGACGGAAGGTTGGTTAACGAGAGTCTAGCTTGGGTATCTCGAAAGCGATATTTAAGCAATCGTTCGTTCCTTACTCGTTAGTTATTTACGATTGAGGTATGTAACCATTTGAATTCCACGAACAGTGTGTTAAAGCAGGAAAAATGTCCGAAACAAAACGTAAACCAAGACATGTTGCAAATGCTGGAAATTTCTCTGAAACTGACTTGAATTCTACTAAAAAGGAAAAACTTAAAATAGAAACTGCAAAACTAGAAACGGCGGAATAACGACTGTATATAGAACAGCAGAGACTGAAGATTGTGCGCAACGACTGCAAGTGGATTCTGACATTCGAACATGATCGACACTCAATCAAAGCCAGTATACTGGCCGAGCTTCTTCTCAATACCCGGCATAAAATTTAGGGGCAGAAAACACTCCCTAATTCTTTAAGGCTATAGCACTATGTAGTTTCAGGGTTTAAGTTTAAGTATACTCTAAAGATTCAAACTTGAAAATGTTGCTTTCATGGATGAAATATTGAAACTGCAAATATCTAAATGAATGTAAATAGCGAACAATAGTCGTCGCAGTATCTTTTTTGAATAGTCCGTTTACTAATATTGTAACAGATATAAGGACAATAAATTCAACTTAATCAATAACTTTGCTTAGTTTACAATTAAACGCAGTACATTGAAAGAGCAAAAACAAATTATTCAGAAGATGAACATGATATTGACGAAAATGATCAACAAGATGGAGGTGACACAATTGAACAACCTGAATGGGCACAACTATTAGAACCGCACAAAGAATATTACTTTTGATGATGGTGGCCCTGACTATAACTGGGGAAGTACTTCTATGGAATATCCACAGGGATTTGGTCTCAATTTTCTGGAAACTCTTGAACAAGATACACCATCTAATAACAATCAACTCTTTACTGACATCAAACTTCAGTCCATGAATAAAGAACAAAAAAATTTACTTTTAATTTGGTCATGGACAAATTAATTAAATATAAGGAAGATCCTTCAATACTTCAGCCTTTAAGACTGATAGTTACAGGTACAGCTGGTTCTGGTAAATCATTTTTAATAAAATGCATGGTAAATGCCATTCAAACACTATTTAACAATAGTAAAGCTGTTTAAGTTTTATGTCCAACTGGAAACAGTGCAAATCTGATAGCAGGTTAAACTTTACATAGCTTTTTTATGTGCCAACAGGTTATGCAGCAACAAAAGAAATGAGACCTCCAAATGGAGTTAAAGCTGAAACAATACAAGGGATTGTAAAAGTTTAGTTGCGATTATTGTTGATGAAAGATCACTTATTGGTTCTACAACATTAGGATGGATGGAATTTATGTGTCGCTTTGGAATGAATAATCCATCATTATCTTGGGGAGGTCTTCCAGTTGTAATTTTTCTAGGAGATGAATTACAACACAATCTACAGCAACTTTTAAAAGCAAACATTCAAGCCCCTGTTGCTAAAATGTTTGCAATAAATAAAGGTCCACATGCAAAAGGAACACCATGTGATAAAGCAAGTGGTCTTATGAATTGTCTTTATTTATGCAGGGGATCAAAAGTTATGCTTACATGCAACTTATGTGTCAAGTATGGCTTATTCAATGGATTTGCCAGACGTAATTATGGTTAAATTTCATAAATATACAGGATCTCCCTTCATAACTCAGGAACCAAACATAGTACCAATAGTTCCAATTGAACGAATGGTTAATGTCGTTGCCATGGCTGTAAACAATAATTTTAAAAGGGACTAATAACAGAACAAAAGTGATTTTTCGGCGGGTGGTATGTCAACCACTAACTGATACACTTTCACAAATATAAATATCACATAAAATAAACTTACAATTATATCTCCACCAACACATTCATCACATTCAATTATTTTTCAATTAAACAACTGTTTCTTACAAGCATATTGACAAAACTAGATAATTTAAAAGGGACTTATAACAGAACAAAAGTGATTTTTCGATGGGTGTTATGTCAACCACTAACTGATACACTTTCACAAATATAAATATCACATAAAATAAACTTACAATCGCATATGTACTTTCACAAATACATTCCATTATTCATGTATTTTTCTAAATCTACATTAACCATGTTTTCATCATTTCATCTACATCTTCATCTCAACATTTTTTGTCATAATGATTTTTTTAATTGATGACATGTTTATTATTTCTATGTTTCTTTTCAAAATATTCCATGACATTGAATGCCATCATGACATTTCACCACTGATTAAAAGTATCTGTCTAGATTTAGAATTAAACACCATGAATAGCTACAAAACGGTATATCAACTATTTATTCAGACACTAATAAAAAGAATTTAAAGTCTTAAACACCTACCGTCACCGATATGTTGCTCATTTTGAATATTATCAATGTATTTTTTTCTTACTAGCAAGCTTTTATTACTTAATCACATGTATATATATGTAATTCAAACACTCATGTTATTCTTATTGCATATTTACTTTTTTGGTTATTAACCTAAATTTTATCATCAAATATTCACATTTGTAATCAATACTTTTAACATTAATTGATCACAGTTCTTGGAATTCTTTAAATATTGTCATATAAATACATTTTAATATATTTATACTATGTTGTTTTTTTCACATGAAACAGTGAACAACTTTTTCTGGTTTGTTCTTTTCACAGATGAATCATCTGATATTTGCAACTGACTCAAGAGGGCGTGGCCTTGATAAATTTATTTCTTCTTCACAACGTTTTAGTTCTTATGAACTTCATACAATAATAATACCAGGTGCAAAACATTCAACATTAGCAAATGATGTTCAAACTAAAATTGATAGAATTAGAGAAAGAAATTGTATTGTAAAAATAAATTGCATACATGTAATTGCTGCAGGCATTTGCGACTTTACTACAAAAATCTCACATGAAGCTGGAACTGAAATTTAATATACAAAAGATGACCACGATATCTTGACTTTTAAAAATGAAATATCTGTCTTGTATAAAAAAATGTATGACAATAATATCAAATACAAAATGGCTCATATCCCAACAGCATCTTTGTTCAAATATTCTGAATTAAACTTTCTAAAGGAAAACTAAAATATTCCATACATGAAACATCTGAAACAAAAGCACAACAAACATACCTTGAAAATGTAATAGAAGCAATAAATACCTACATTTCAGATCTTAACAGAATTTATAAATGTCATTCTGTAAGGTGGGACAGAGACCTTTTGTGTTGTAAAACTAAAAAGAGAGGTAGAAATGGTGAATTTAAAAAGAAAACAAAAGTTATATCATATAAAAATTTGTATGATGGTGTTCATGCAGATGAACATCTAAAGAGAAAATGGTTCACATTTCTTTGTCATTCTGTAGAAAATGATTTAACTGATTGTTACGAAAATGACTCCGATACTGAAAGGTCTTGGGACTTTAAACGATAATAAATATTTCTGTTACACATTACTTAAATACATGCATCTTAAGTACAATCATCAAAATTTAAATTTAAATTTGCTTACATAACTGAACGTCTTTTAATGTTAATAAATGTTCTGTAGTGTGGGACATGTCAGTCTCTAACCAACAGAAACATTTAATTAAAAAGTATAAATCTATCGTTATTAAATACCAGCTATATTTAAATACCACCTTTATTTAATAATTATATATAAATTATAATTTAAATGACAATTGAAATTTTCTCATTACAATTTTTTCAATGCTAATAAGATTCATTATTACCATTACATTGTGTTAGATAATGTAAATATTCAAAATATATATTTGTTTTCTATATACATGTTTTTTTTTTCTTTTCTTTGTTTTTTTTTTAATGTTGATAAATGTTCTGTAGTGTGTGGGACATGTCAGTCTCTAACCACCAGAAACATTTCTTAAACAAAAAACTATAATTCAATTTTCAACGTTTATTATCTTTAAACACCAGGATATTTTAAAAATGAAACAAAAATTCCAACGAAATTCCCTTCTTCATCACAGATTGTTATCATTTTTTCAACATTCAACAGTATTTTAAGTACTGTATATGCCAAAATATGCCAACAAATTATGCTGTGAAGATGGACTTTAGCAATGAATAAGACAATGGAAAAGGTAATATTTAAAAAAAAATCTGAAACACTGATATTATTATTTAATCAATTATTTAAGATATTTTGTTAATTGATTTCTTTCAAAAACACTTGATGTATTATAAATTCACATAATTTGATCAGTATTCCAATAAAAACAAATTGATTTTATTTCAATTTTATGTTTTTTTTATTTTTTTGTATACTGTAAATTATTAATTTAATTATTCTTCAGATCAGAATGAGAAGTTCAGCACACCAGTACGCACACCAGTACGAACCAATTCAACAGATAATTTTGATCAGAGCTAATGTCAATATTATCAATATAATTCAGATAGATATAATTTCTTTGATACTGCATAATTTACATGAAAATGTACATGACTTTCCGCGCCATAGGTAGCACCTAATTTCATATTAGACTTTTTGCAACTTGGAGCCTTAATAAGTAAATAACTGTACACTGCAACATGTCAATCCTAAAAGTACCATCTGTGAGTGGATGAAAGTTGTGTAGGGGTTGGCATCAGACTTGTAATTGGAGATTGTGGTAAAATTAAATTCCACCAGTGTTGAGAGATTTTATCTAGCTGTTGAAATTACACATTAGATTTTTAACCAATGTTGTGACCATCATTGAGAATTTCAAATATCCACAAGGACTGATTTGATTTGAACCCTGTCCATTTTGATTATTAGGCAGATATTCAAGCACATTGAATCCAGGTCAACTTTTTTTTTTTTTTTTTCTTTCTACATCATACTGCTTTAAAATCGTTTTTGATCACTCTAAGCCGGTATACCTTGTATACATTTATGATTAAAGAGACAGCTATAAGATACAAGGGAATCCGGGAACCAGTCCCTAGCTCTTATTGAATAGACCCCTTGGTTCTTTTACATGCCCAGTGTATAGCACTGATACATGTGAGGATTACCTGGATTTCTTACCAGTACACCTCTAGGTAGGTGGGAAACACTGAATTTGTCTCTGAAAAATCCCAAGGGTGTAACCCAGGATCGAACCCGGGACCTCAGGAGTGATAATTAGTGGTTTAACCAACTGAGGTATCGCGCCACCTAACAGCAATACTGCTGGAAGTGGCCTTCATCATGTTCATCTAAAATAGTTTTACATTGTTCAAAATGTTTATGAACATTTTATAAAGATAAAGACTATAAACCATAAAAAAACATAGATTTAGACTAATCAGTGTGCATGAGATGTCATCTTTTTGTATTTTCAGTTTTCAGTTAAAATAAAAGAACATATTTTTGACAGAACTATTTAAAGCTGCACACCTCCAGATGTGCCAAAATAGAAAAAAGAAATTTAATCTCTAGAAAAATGTATTAAGATCTCAAGAAAATTAAAAAGATTCAATATTTAATTAATTTTGTTACATGTTATGAGCGATTGATGACTGATTTTGCAGTATCAATCACTGTAATTCTACTGTGTTACTAAGACAGTAAGAGGTATTTATGCATATTTTTGGTAATTAACATGGATTTTAAGTTCTGTATGAAATGTGTAAATTACTGTCTTTGTTTACTTCACAATAATACACTTTTAAATACATTTTCAAAATTTTCATGAAAATTAGCATGAATCTGGAGGCATGCTGCTTTAAGACCAAAAATCCCAAATGTTGCCTCTCTTTTGGATGAAAATATGACCTACATAGTTTCAGTAGAAAACCTGTAAATGGGAAAGCAATTGATTTCTTCTTTAAGCTGGTATTCTAAGTTATAAAATGTTCATATGAATCATAGCGTGAGATTGTTGTTTTTTGTCTTCACAGATACCATTACCATCCATGATATCGAAAACTTTGTGTTCAGCGATGGAGCAAGTATACCAGGTACTTTTTTGTGTTAACACTAATGAATTAGGCATGTATTCAAAAATTTAGATGGGGTTAATATTATAATAAACACTCACTTTGATTCTTCATGTACATATACATGTACATGTTTGTATATTTATTCTATAAACAATAAATCTATAATAAATTGATAAACAATTAGACATCACAATATGAAATAAATGTAAAAGTTAACAATAAAAATTAATTCATAAATAGAAGTATGTGATGTAAGGTAGAGTATGTGCAGTATCATATGACCAAATTAAAAATTCGACATTGGATGGATAGAAACCTAATTATAAATAACCAATGGGAGAAAATGCAACTTATTAAAATAGCCTAGACATATATGTAACAAAATGTCTGCACTCACCTACATGTAGGCATAGTTCACAAAATGTAGGCACTCATGAACATACAGGATGTATGGTTATGTAAATAAAAGAAGAAAAAATAAATAATCTGTTATGTATGATTTCACAAACTATTCAACATCATGGAAAGAATTTTTCCATTTTTAGTTCAATAATGTCAAAATGTATTTCAGCTTTCAATCTATTATTTGATATTTTCTTGAACAGTTTCAAGTCCCTTTAAAATGAGTACAAATAAATGAGCCATGTCATGACAAAACCAACATAATGGTTTTGCGACCAGCATGGATCCAGACCAGCCTGCGCATTTGCGCAGTCTGATCAAGATCCATGCTGTTTGCTTACAAACCCTATAACAAGTAGAGAAACCAATAGCAAACGGCATGGATCCTGATCAGACTGCGGATGCTCAGGCTGGTCTGGATCCATGCTGGTCGCAAGCCCATTATGTTGGTTTTGTCATGACATGGCTCAAATGTATTCTTCAGCATTCAACTGCAAGCCATACAATGAAGATTATTCTGGAAGTCAAGTGCCAAAGAATGGTATTTATATTATATTTCAGCATTTCTTATTAATATTAATATCATTTTATTATTTAATTTTTTGGGCTTGCGAAATGTATTGTAACAATCATGACGAGTTACGGCCCTTTAGTACAGGAACGCCATTTGCAGGTAAATATACGTAAACAATACGTTGCACTGGAGACTATATATTCTTAAGGTTAGTTTGCTATTATTCTGTTGTAAGTAATAATGCGAGTATTCATTTGATGTAATTTTAATGAAATGTATAAATAGTTTCTACTACAATGTTTTATTTGATATTATTCGTAGACTCACTAGTGCAGACTATATGATCTATATAACATTATATAGGTGCTCGTTTCTGTATAATTGTATTGTAAGTTGGTTAGCCAATCATAAATAGCCGTAAGAGGGCGTTGTTGTGCAAAGCATATATAAGCAGAGGTATTCAAGGTGAGTTTGGGTTTGTGTTGGTGGAAGTCAGATTGTCAACATCTAAATTTGAAGCTTTGAAGTTATACCTGCTATATGTTGTCTGTAATCTGTGTTCTCTAGGGGGCAACGCTACCGGAGAGGATTGCAGATTTCTATATAGTAGAAAGTAAACCGGGCTGCAGGATATTTGTTGGATAATTGTTTGGAAATAAATAAAACAGAAACTTAGTAAATATAAGCATAGTATAGTAAGTAGGCATAGTAATACGAGCATATAGTGTTATAGGCATAGGCATCGAGACTAGGCATAGAGACTAGGAAAGATTTGGGATTGTAAACAAATATATCAATATTGTGTATTGTTTATCTAATATATGTTTAATTCAAGTTGATTAATTTATATTCCAATTATTTTGAAATCATTGGTCTTCAATCATTTAGGTAAGGAAACCTAGAGGAAAATTATTAATATAATATATTGATTATAAATACGTATTTAAGCTCGGTACACGTTACAGAATTGGTGGCAGCGACGGTGGGATAGATCTATTATTATTTATAGATTAAACACAATCACCAGTGTTTGCCCACATTTGAAGAGGTACATTTTAAAGGGTACGTATAATTTGTTATTTAAAACAAAACAAAAATTCTATAGGAAATGGCCGAGGGAAATCAACGTTCATTGATAGATGATGAAGAAAGGAGATTCAAAACAGAATTTTGAAGATGGAAAATGAGAGTCTCAGACTACAACTTGATATGGAAAGACTCGAAAATCAATTTAGCTTCATGACATTGTCATCAGCTTCTTTTGACACGTCATTGACCACAAGACATAATGATAGTTTACAGAAAAGAAATTCAAATCAGATGAATAGACAGGAACAACAAAGAGGTACACCAATGAAGGAAAATTAGTCAACAGAAACAAATGAATTTGATTATGGCAGAAACGTATCGCATAATTTGTCAGCAGGTTTTCATACCCCGAATAATGAGTCATAAGAAATAATATATTGTAGGGCAAAAATATAAATAAGAATCAGTTTAAAATGTTTATGGGGCAGATGGTTACATAACTTTTTGTACATTTCTGTTTTGTTTATGTTTTAAAGTCACTATTAGTTTTATGATTAACATATCATCAATAAATACATAAATGGTAGAGTTGTTGATAATTTAACATGCGAGACGCATGACTTCGGAGGCGTGGGTAATGTAACAATCATGACGAGTTACGGCCCTTTAGTACAGGAACGCCATTTGCAGGTAAATATACGTAAACAATACGTTGCACTGGAGACTATATATTCTTAAGGTTAGTTTGCTATTATTCTGTTGTAAATAATAATGCGAGTATTTCTTTTATGTAATTTTAATGAAATGTATAAATAGTTTCTACTACAATGTTTTGATTGACATTATTTGTAATGCAGACTATATGATCTATATAACATTATTAGCAGGTGCTCGTTTCTGTATAATTGCATTGTAAGTTGAGTAGCCAATCATAAATAGCCGTAAGAGGGCGTTGTTGTGCAAAGCATATATAAGCAGAGGTATTCAATGTGAGTTTGGGTTTTTGTTGGTGGAAGTCAGATTGTCAACATCTAATTTTGGAGCTTTGAAGTTATACCTGCTATATGTTGTCTGTAATCCGTGTTCTCTAGGGGGCAACGCTACCGGAGAGGATTGCAGATTTCTATATAGTAGAAAGTAAACCGGGCTGCAGGATATTTGTTGGATAATTGTTTGGAAATAAATAAAACAGAAACTTAGTAAATATGAGCATAGTATAGTAAGTAGGCATTGAGACGGGTTATATGTTTGAGAGGCTCGAGACTAGGCATAGAGACTAGGAAAGATTTGGGATTGTAAACAAATATATCAATATTGTGTATTGTTTATCTAATATTTGTTTAATTCAAGTTGTTTAATTTATATTCCAATCATTTTGAAATCATTGGTCTTCAATCATTTAGGTAAGGAAACCTAGAGGAAAATTATTAATATAATATATTGATTATAAATACGTATTTAAGCTCGGTACACGTTACAGTATGATTAAGGTTATTGATTTTAATGATACTAAACAAGAGGTGTCAGAGGAGAGAGTATACTTAACTTGATTTAATATTGATAGCAGTAAAGAAAGACAAAACAATGGATAAAAATCAATTATGATATTCATAATATATTTCTGTATCAGTTTCAAGAAGCAGTGAAAGTTTAAAAAGACAGTTGAATTACCTTTTATTATAACTTAAACTATTCATTTTAAAACACAAAAGTTACTAATGTGTTGTTCTGGGTTATTTATCAACATTAAAGTGAATCTATGTAATAATCACATGTGTCCAATTGATAGCACAACAATTTATTATCTTCTTTTTAAGTTTTAAATTAATATTGATACTGTACATTTTTCAGAGATGTCTAATGGTGATGTAGCCAAAACTTCAGGA
>NW_026857941.1:0-14341 GCF_026571515.1 Ruditapes philippinarum | reverse complement strand
TGCGCCAAATGTTCATTACGTAATAATTTTGTAATATTGGAATTATAACATGTATAATATTATGTATCGAGCAGTCTCCGAACAGCAGACAAAACAAACATCGCTGATTATTTGGTATTAAGATTGAATATATCTTGCGACCAAGCATATAAATGTTTAATTTATCATGTTGTACAAAGTTCATATTAATGTATTTCGTTCAATAATTGCAATTTTGATATTTATTTTTACTGACTAATTAAAAACAAGTTGTAAAATTGTATTAAATTGTAAGCAATTGACTGCATTAGTAACTAAATCAATTATATCATGGCGCTAAATATACATATTGTATATATCTGAGAAAAGGCGGGAAACTAACGAACAATGGGAAGTAACTCTGTTTACAGGCTAGATGCTTCTTGTAACTGATTATCTCTCTTCCTCCGTAATGACTAGTTTATTTTTATTTTTGTCGTTTAAAGGCCCTTATGCCTTAAAAAGTCCTATATTTTTTTATTTCTCTAAAACTTTCCACCTTAGGTATCTTGTCACAGTTTCTGAAAAATACTCATTTGCGTTTTACATAAATATATATATTTTTTACTTGTTATTCTCTATTTGCAAATGGTATATTTAATGAATGAAGTATTTTGTATGGAAGTCAAAACACTACTATATTTATACATTTTGCTACCTTTTCGACACATCACTACATGTTCTGCGCATTTTTTCAGTTTTTGAATATCTGACATGCACTTAATCCATTATTAAAACATTTTCAAAACACATGTTTGGCATTTCTAAAGAAATGTAAACATTCGGATTTCTGAGGCATAATTTAATTTTACATTGATAAAACATTATTACTTCAGTGATTCGAAACAAAAGAATAGGTACATGTACATGCAGGACTGGTAGTATTCCTGATTTTTGACCTTCAACTACAACTTGCTGGGAGCGTGACTTAGGGAGGAATGGACCCAATTTGTAACCTCTTAACTTATACCCAATCTTTCTAGTTTACTCACAAGTTTGTGATGGTCCACCTTATCAATTGCCTTACTGAAATCCATGACTATGACATCAGTTTGTTGGCCACTTTCAAGATTGTCATGAATTTCCTGGGAGAAGCTTACTAGCTGGGACTCACAACTACGTTTTGACCTGAAGCCATGTTGATAGGGGCTAAGGATGTTGTGTTTATCATAAAAGGACATAATATTGGACACTAAGATGTGCTCCATCAATTTGGACGCTATGTATGTGAGGGATATTGGCTTATAACTGCTGGGTTTGCATTTTGGGCCTTTTTGTAAACTGGGGCAATTACTGTATGCTTCCAGTCTTCTGGGACATGCCTGTTTTAAGTGAGATCTGGAAGATGTGGGTCAGTATGGGAGTAACCTCTTGATGAAGCTCTTTTAGTAACCTAGGGGATATTTGGTCAGGACCAGAAGCTTTATTTGGGTTTAGGCCTTTTAAAAGTTTCTTCACACCATCTTCCGATCTAGATACTTCTGGCATAGATGGGTGGTGTTTCGGAATAAGCTTCTGTTTGCAAGCCTGGGATAAGCTAAGGGGCTGAGGCCGAGAGAAGACAGACTCAAACTGCAGCTGGGAGTTAAGGATATCTTCTTTTGCAACTGGATCAGTAAACGTTTGACCTTCTGATTTGAGGGGTGCCACACCACAGCTTTCAGTTTTGTTACTTTTAACATATTGGTAGAATTTTTTATTTTTCAGACTTTGGGAGTATTGGCTAAAAATGACAGAGTCTAGGTATTGCCAGTATGCTTTCCTAGTTTCTCTTTGGATTTCACATTTAAGTACTTTAAGCTTTTTGACCAAATCATTTGATGGTGACTTTGATCTTTTAATGTTTGAATAAGTTCTATCACGTTTCATAATTCTGCGAATAATGGATTTGTTTAACCATGGTAGATCTCGACGAGTTTTAGTGACTTTAGTTGGTATGTGATTTAGTTCGTCGTTGAAGGAAATCCAGGCTTTGTTGGGATCAGTGTGGTGTGTTTCACTGTAGACATTGGCATATTTACTTACATCATTTTTTAAACAATTCCAGTTTGCCTTATTATAACATTGGATTTCCCTCTTTGATTGAAGTGGACGTCCTCTGTTAATTTTGATTTCATTGAAGACTATGTCATGATCTGAGGAGCCTAAGGGAGGTAGGGTTTTTGTACTATGTACGTGGGAAGGCATGTTTGTGAGGAACAGGCCAAGGACGCTGTTACCTCTGGTAGGGATGTTGACCATTTGCTGTAAGTTTAAGTTAATGAGATTTTCAAGGAAAGAAGTGTATATGTTTGGGAACTTACAACCTTCTATCAGGGATTCTGTTGACCAGTTGATGGCCATCATGCTTGGCATATTGAAGTCCCCAAGCACCCAGACAATACTATTTTTGGGGATCTTTTTTATGGATGACCAAAGTTCATTGAGGGGATCTTTTTTATGGATTACCAAAGTTCAATTAGGGGTATCTCATCCTTCTCGTTAGGTTTATAGAAGGAAGAGATATGGATGTCCTTAAAACCTTTAAGGGTTATTTTGGCCCAAACTGAATTATATTTTGATTTCAGATCGGGTTCCTGGCTTAGGATGGATTTCGTGCAAATTGTTGTAAGTGCAAATTACTTTCTTTGTTCACTTCACAATATTTTACTGTTAAATACATTTTCAAAATTTTCATGAAAATTAACATGAATATGAAGGCATGCTGCTTTAATAAACAAAGTTTAGTTTAGTTTAGTCATATTTTATTGCTATATACATGTATATACAATACAGATACAAATTTCATATGTATTTTAAACAGCAAAAGCAAACGGGTTGGGCCCAAGTTCTTACAACATTAGCGGTCGGCCCTCCCCGGAAAACAAACAAAGCCCCCAATCTTTCTGGCTTTCTATAAGCACGGAATTTTCGTGCAAAAACAATGAACTATAAAAGCCCTTCTTTGGCTAAAACAAATATATGTTTAACCAGTTTAGGCAGAGATATTCAAGTTTTTCTGTAAAAATATGATTTATTTTCATTGAAATATCTTTTATGCTTTTCACAACTCGTTGATTTGTTTTTTCAATGATTGACAGAAAAAATGGCACCGCACTACTATATTTAGTGGTTTTTGACCAAAACTTTCAGTGACGTCAGTTGCCCGCACTTTTGTTGTTAGAAAACTTCTAAAACATTAGAAAACATGTCTGACAGTGATAATAACAGCTCATCTAATAATGCTTCACCGAGGACGAACGCGTAAGTTCATTTTAAAATAAACACAATACCACATTTTGCTTCGAATTTTATAATATTGACACGAGAAATATAGAATGTTTCGTACTCAAATATATTCGTCCATCGTCTATTGCTGTTCATGCAAACAAGCTTTTAGCCAGTTTAATATCTTGGTTTACCCGAATGATTCATGGCATTTTCACCAGAATGAGGTTTATTAACTTTTTTAAAATTTGTCAAATGAGTTTTCACAATTTATGCCAGGGACAGTCACCTTTTCCAAAGTTCTGTGACCTGATTCAGGACAATCATGTTCATTATGCCTCCACAAAGTGGGATGCATATAGCGTTGCACTTGTCCGTCCGTCAGTCAGTCCGTCCGTCCCGAAATCTTGTGAACGCAACTCTTAAACGGGATGGCAGATTTTGCTTAAACTTTCAGGGATGAACAACCTTAATGTGTACATGGTAGTGTAGATGGTAGTAAAGGAAGGAATTTTCGCTGTGACCAAATTTAAGAGAATTATGGCCCTTTGTTGATTTTTTCACTATATACTATGTAAAAATTTTGTGAACGCAACTCCTTTTAAACCGAATGGCAGATTTTGTTTTAACTTCCAGGGATGAACAACCTTAATGTGTGGATGGTAGTAAAGGAAGGAATTTTTGCTGCCACCAAATTTAATAGAATTATGACCCTTTGTTGATTTTTTCACTATATACCATAAAGAAATTTTGTGAACGCAACTCCTCTTAAACCGGATGGCAGATTTTGCTTAAACTTCCAGGGATGAACAACCTTAATGTGTAGATGGAAGTAAAGGAAGGAATTTTTGCTGCGACCAAATTTAACAGAATTATGGCCCTTTGTTGATTTTTTTCACTATATACCATATACATGTTGTCAGTGGGGGCATCCGTGTCCTTTGGACACAGTTCTAGTTTTTATTTAGAGCTTGCACATTACTTGTGTAACTAGAAGTTCAGGGGAACTTGATTGCTGTAGCTTTAATAAAAATTCAAATTGTTGCACAAATGCAGACAAAACAAATATTGTACCACTTTGTTAGTTATAATAACATTTTCATTTCAGTGTTGGAAGAAGTTTGTCAACTAAAAGAGAAGATTATTTAGAATGGAGTGACTACTTTATGGCTATAGCATTCTTGTCGGCACAAAGAAGTAAGGATCCACGTACACAGGTAAAAAACACTCTTTATATACTATCACTATTAGTGGTCCAGTTTGGGCACAGGACTGTTCCGACTTATTCAATGTTGTTTTCTAGAAAAACTGCAATTTATAAAAAAATGAGCTACCAACAGGTGGTTAGACACACATTGTATTAAATTGTCAACAAAAAATTCAAATGTCAGAAATATTTCAATCAAAAAGGCAATGATGAAACCGAGACTGGTCCTGTACGGGAACTAGTTACTTGACTGTACAGTCTTAAAGGGGTATGCCTCCAGTTAATTGAAATGAATCATATGGAATAATATAACTATATTTAATGCAATACACAGTTCTGACTGGCTTGTACATATGATATAATAGGAAAAGCAACTTATGATTAAATAAGCAGTCTTATGTTGGATTCCAGTTGACAGCTGATTAATTAAATAGTGTAGCGTTTGTTTTATATAAAAATATCCCTATCTTCAGAAATTACATTGACGAATGTTCATAACACCATGTTAAGACCATTTAAATACAAAAAGAATGCTTATATTATACCCCAGCTTGTTTATTTTTCTATTATTTACACCTACTTTCCCCCATCCTTTAGTTCTATCATATTGATTTCTTTATTTAATCTAGGTTGGTGCCTGTATTGTGAATGAAGAGAAGAAGATTGTGGGTATAGGGTACAACGGTATGCCGAACAAGTGTTCCGATGACAACATGCCGTGGGGACGTGAGGCAGATAATATACTGGAAACTAAACAACTCTATGGTAACTACTGCATTTGTAAATTGGCTGCAAATCATTTGAAGGCTGTTATGAAATTTACATAAAGTCAATAGCTGACTTTCAGACATGTTGACAACAAATGGCCTTTCCTTAACTTACTACTGTCAGTAGTGTCATGTTTCGGTTAACATATATATGAACTTATAATAAGGTAAGCATTTTTAGTTCGCCTTTTCAAATAATTTTGTTACATTTTTGTATACATGTTGCACCGCTTGCTATCTGCCATTCTTTGGTTATGTATTTACAGAAGCTGCATGATAGAAGAAGATAGCAGTAGCTTTCAATTTAATATCTAATTCAGTTCACTGCAAAACTTGAACTGTAATCTTCACTTTTGAATTTGAAGAAAAAATGTTTTTAAGCAGAAATCTGATTTGTGACATAGGGTAATTTTATTGTTAGACATAACTTTATCATTACCATTTTTCTGGAATGTTGCCTTTTAACACGTAACAGTGTTGGTGTTACTATCACTTTATTAGATTTAAGTACATTGTAATTATTTACTATCAGAACAAGTCATGTCTTGATTATCTCTTAAGATTTAATACGTTAAGCATTTTATGATTTCAGTTTGTCATGCAGAATTGAATGCTGTTCTCAATAAGAACTCTGCTGATGTGAAGAACTGTTCTATATATGTAGCATTGTTCCCATGTAATGAGTGCGCAAAGGTTGTGATACAGTCTGGCATCAAGGAAGTGATCTATTACTCGGATAAATATCATGAAAGACCAGAGTTTCGAGCATCAAAGAGAATGTTCGATATGGCAGGTGTAAAATACAGGTAAAGAAATAATGTATTAAATGTTTTCTTCTCTGTTAATTTCATTGTGTGCAGTTTTTATTAGCTCACCTGTCACAAAGTGACAGGGTGAGCTTTTGTGATCGCTTTTCGTCCGGCGTCCGTCCGTCGTCCGTCCGTCCGTAAACTTTTGCTTTAAATGACATCTCCTCATAAACCACTGAGCCAATTTCATCCAAACTTCACAGGAATGTTCCTTTGGTGGTCACCTTTAAAAATTGTTCAAAGAATTTAATTCCATGCAGAACTCTGGTTGCCATGGCAACCAAAAGAAAAAACTTTAAATATCTTCTTTTAAAAAACCATAAGAGCTAGAGCTTAGATATTTGGCATGAAACATCTTCTAGTGAGTGTCTACCAAGTTTGTTCAAATAAAAGCCCTGGGGTCAAAATTGGCCCCGCCAATGGGGGTCATTGATTTTCCCTATATGCATATAGTAAAAACTTAAAAAATCTTCTTTTAAAGAACCGTAAGAGCTAGAGCTTAGATATTTGGCATGAAACATCTTCTAGTGAATGTCTACCAAGTTTGTTCAAATAAAAGCCCTGGGGTCAAAATTGGCCCCGACCCAGGGGGTCATTGATTTTCCCTATATGCATATAGTAAAAACTTAAAAAATCTTCTTTTAAAGAACCCAAAGAGCTAGAGCTAAGATATTAAGCATGAAACATCTTCTAGTGAGTGTCTACCAAGTTTGTTCAAATTAAAGCCCTGGGGTCAAAATTGGCCCCGCCCCGGGGGTCATTGATTTTCCCTATATGCATATAGTAAAAACTTAAAAAATCTTCTTTTAAAGAACCATAAGAGCTAGAGCTTAGATATTTGGCATGAAACATCTTCTAGTGAATGTCTACCAAGTTTGTTCAAATAAAAGCCCTGGGGTCAAAATTGACCCCGCCCCAGGGGGTCATAGATTTTCCCTATATGCATATAGTAAAAACTTAAAAAAATTTCTTTTAAAGAACCCAAAGAGCTAGAGCTAAGATATTAAGCATGAAACATCTTCTAGTGAGTGTATACCAAGTTTGTTCAAATTAAAGCCCTGGGGTCAAAATTGGCCCCGCCCCGGGGGGTCATTGATTTTCCCTATATGCATATGGTAAAAACTTAAAAAATCTTCTTTTAAAGAACCATAAGAGCTAGAGCTTAGATATTTGGCATGAAACATCTTCTAGTGAATGTCTACCAAGTTTGTTCAAATAAAAGCCCTGGGGTCAAAATTGGCCCTGCCCCAGGGGGTCATAGATTTTCCCTATATGCATATAGTAAAAACTTAAAAAATCTTCTTTTAAAGAACCCAAAGAGCTAGAGCTAAGATATTTAGCATGAAACATCTTCTAATGAGTGTCTACCAAGTTTGTTCAACAAATAAAAGCTCTGGGGTCAAAATTGGCCCCGCCCCAGGGGGTCATTGATTTCCCTACATGCATATAGTAGAAACTTAAAAATCTTCTTTTAAAGAACTCAAAGAGCTAGAGCTAAGATATTTAGCATGAAACATGTTCTAATGGGTGTCTACCAAGTATGTTCAAATAAAAGCCCTGGGGTCAAAACTGGCCCCGCCCGGGGGGGGGGGTCATTGATTTTCCTTATATGTGTATAGCAAAAACTTAAAAATCTTCTTTGGAAAAACCCAAATAGCTAGAGTTTAGATATTAAGCATGAAACATCTTTAAGTAAATATCTACAAAGTTTGTTAAAAATAAACGCCCGGGGTCAAAAACTGGCCCTGCTCAGGGTGACATTGTTTCTAACTATATGTGTATAGTAAAAACTTTAAAAATCTTCTTTTAAAAATGCCAATGAGCTAGAACTTAGATGTTTAGCATGAAACATCTTCTTATGGGTGTCTACCAAGTGTGTTCAAATAAACAAATAAAAGCCCTTGGGTAAAAATTGGCCCGGGGGTGGGGGGCCTATATACAGGTGAGCGACCCTAGGGCCATCATGGCCCTCTTGTTGAGAATAAAGAATGATAAATCTCCAAGAGTGATTTTTTCCCTAAATAACACTTGCTTGGAGTTTGTATGGGAGGAATTATATCAAAAACTATAATAATAAAAGTGATAAAATCACTATTTTGATTCTTAGACATCAACAAATAAATGCTACCATAAAGAATATTATGCTTAATATTTTCTGATTTGTTTTGGTACTTATTTTCAGCGCGTCATAGTCTTAATAGTTACGTCACATGTCTAGAAATAGATCAACAACATTGATTTTATTACATGTTTACACACCTCAGTCCTTATATGTTCAAAAGGGAAATATGTGGTGTATGTTCAATAGGGAAATATGTGGTGTTAGAATATGTAATGAAACTATTCTTTATACAGTTTAATTTGATAAAAATGTACTTCTACACTCAAATATTTCTTATATTCTTTGATCAGTACTGACAAATGTATGGTGGGTATTGAGTTAGACTAGTTCGCACAGCATTTTCTGAGTACTATCCAGCTAGCTTACCAAAGCTCTGTGGTTATGTGCCAGGTTCTGCCTTAAAAAATTGTACGAAGCAGCATCTAAGATCTACCTATACAGGTAAAGCTTAAAAATTACCAGATGTTCACCATAGTGCAGTGACAGGTTAATTCCTTATATAAGTTGATAAGAGTTAACCAGTCATTGCACTAAGGTGAATGATTATGACCTTTACAATGGCCTTTTAACATAAAACAGAGCAAATCAAATCAGTCTCTACCATTGGCTGGTTTATTCAATACTTTTGCGTGGGTAAAAACTCAGATGAACAAAGAAATATTGCCCAAACAATGTTTTGTTTTCTCTCCCTTTTAAAGCGAAAAATCTAGAATTGATTTAAAAGAACAATGTAAAAAAATTGAGGCTAATTATATTGTACAATTCTTCTTTTTACCCCTTGTGGCTGAGGGTATGCCTTTCATGGTTGAGGTATCAGAGTTGCAGCCACTGTTTAACCCTGCATGATCATTGGAGGCGACCAAATGGATTTGAATAACTGGAGTCTTTGCATTTCTTAGCTCCAGCAAGTGAGGTGGTTTTGACTACTAGTGTTACTCTAAGTTTGTAACACCTGAGGTTTGCCAAATTCATCTTTCCTGTTTCAGTACAATATAACTTAAACTGTGTTGGTGCTATAAAATATAGGAAATCATACAATTTTTCTCCTTCAGGCAATATCGACCAGCGCAGAAACAAATAGTGATAGATTTCACAACCATAGACGAGATGTCGAATGGCGTGATCGCAGACATGGATTCGCTTAGTCTCAGCCCAAAGTCCGAGAATTCTGTACCAGACTCTACTAGCTGATCTGATATAATGTTAGAATATGCAAGAAATATTATTCAAAATTTGTGAAGGGAAATACTTTAAAAACTACATTATTATGCCATGTAGAGATTATACTATACCTCCAGATGTAAATTTTTAAAAAATTGGACATAAAAATGGTATTTGAAGTGTTAAAATAAATGTAGTAGATAAGATATTTAGCAGGGTAAAGACATGAGTAAGGATGAGTTTGCTTACTATAGCTTGATACATTAATGATTTACCGCCTTTGTGGTCGAGGGGTTAGAGTCGATGACTTCTAATCCAGTTACCTCTCTGGCGTGGGTTCGATCCCCGGGAGATGCTTTGGTAGTTTAGCGCGGAGGAAGGTAGTCTAGTACTGGTGTAACTCTCCAGGAACGATGGTTAGGAAACTACCCGCCTATATGACTGAAATACTGTTGGGAGAAGGCGTAAAATGAAACAAACAAACAAACAAACATTAATGATTATGATGGCAAGTGCCTTATTGTAGCCTAAATGGCTTTATTTGTACAGTGCGCAAAACTTGCCCTATTTTGATTGCTTTACGTTTTCATAAAAATCAGCATTGACCTGGAGGTGTCGTGCTTTAATTTTTGGTGCTAAAATTTGTAAATATCTTCTGACATTAAATTATAGCTGTCCTTTGATTAGTATGATCTCAAAGCTGATACAGCTATGTGTTTCTTTTTACACTTACAGGCATTTTACACTTACGGGCATTTGACATTGCAAAGTTAAGTTAAATTATATAAATCAATTTTTTTTTCCTTGCAACATTCCATACCCAGTTTAAAGTGGCCTTGTTTATATTAAAATTACAAAGTATAATATTATTTATTATAATCAAGTTAAAATATTGATTATTGACATTGGATAGCATAGTACTGCTGTTAAAATTTGATTTTCGAGTGCATTGTCTTGACTGCCTTTGGATTTTTGATTTAAAGTTTTATGTCACAAAGGCCCATGTATCGATATCATTAAATATAAATAGTTTACACTGGGATGAATGTATGTTACTTTCGGTTTTGAGGTTGCACCTGCGTAATGATTGGCAACTTTGCACAGATCTGTCTGATCACCACATGGCACATAGCGGGTAGCAGCTCTTACATCTGTGCAATACTGAGCTTTGTTAGATTGATACTAAATCGATTACCAATTTACCATGATTTTACTCATAAATTTAGAAAAATAAACTTATTTAAGTGTGTTCAGATATTGAAATTTGCACATGAATATGAAAGCGGCTTTAATTGTTTGATAAGAGACATCATAGTGCCATTAAAAAAATCACCAGTAGTGTTCGTATTTGATATACAAAGATCATATTGAAAAATAAGAAAAATAATTATGATACTGAAAGAATTACTAAATTCATATTGAATGAAAAGAAAATCCATATATTCATATAAATCAGATTATTTTTTTGTATGATCCAAAGAGGGACATTTTTATTATGACAAATTATGATATAGTACATGTGTATAATATAACAAGAAAAAAAACATTTTAAAATTTAAATATTTAAGTGACATTATGTCTTTAAAAAGTTCCAGTAAAATTTGGACAATAATTCTTATTTATGCCATTGTTAAATGAGATTGTAAGATATCTAGTGTTACAAATATTTGACTGTGTTCAATATAATGACCATTGTATTAAAATGTACCTACATGTACAGGTTGTGTATATTGGCTTGATCTTGCAATTTTAGTGCAATAGAAATTAATGTTCAATTTCCACATGAATTTTTGAAATACACTGAATGATATTGTTTTAATTCAATCATTAATCTTGTCACATGTCAAATGATACTGTGTTATAAACACTAATATGATCATTTTTACTGCCATATGAATAGATAGATATTTGAATAATTTTGTATATTTTTATTTCAGTTTCATGAATGAAAGTTTTGAATCAAAAGTTTATGGTTTACTTAAAATTTCATTAATTCATATGTAAAATGAATACATATGTGCTATAATAAATACTCTACATATTTATAGTATAGTTATTTTTTGATTAGTCAGTCTTTCTGTAATAATACTTTATTGTGTTGCCTTGAAAAGGAGCATAACTTAAGTTCCATTTGGCCCACAATATTCAAACTTCATAGGAGGATTGCTATTTGAAGGAGGTAATACTTTATTTATTTCCCATGTCTTACAAATGCTTTATCCTTACTAAAAAAAAACACTTTCAGGCATATAATGCTCCGCCTAGCGGTACTCTTGTCAAAATTTGATTTTGTCCGGGCCATATCTCCTAAACTATAAAAGCAATGGACTTGAAACTTCAAAGGATAATGGATCTCACTAAGATGATGTGCAGTGCATACAAACCGGTACTCTGCACTTCTTATTTTTTTTAGTTATTGCCCTTTGTTAATTTCATACTTTATTTTTGTCCGGGCCATTTCTCAAAAAATTTAAAAGCTATGGACTTGAAACTTCATAGGATGATAGATCTCATTAAGAAGTGCAGTGCAGAAGAACTGGTACTCTGCACTTCTTATTTTTTTAGTTATTGTCCTTTGTTAATTTTCATACTTTATTTTTGTCTGGGCCATTTCTCATAAACTATAAAAGCTATGGACTTGAAACTTCTTCTTAAGAAGAAAATGCTTAAACAACAACTATACTCGCGGAGTTCTAGTTAAGCTTATGAATGACTTGGATTGGTGCATTACATATAAATATGTATGTTATTGTTTAGCTGGATGCAACTGATTCTACCCATGATTCCAGTGCAGGTCGAGATTACCTGGCACGACTATGCCATCTGATTCTGATTTGCACTGGCCACTTCTCAGTTAATACTTAATTAGAATTTATCTCTACAAATAAGAAATGATTTTGTCCCGAATGAAAGATGGAAATGTCTATTTAAGATATGATTCTCTGTACTCCTAAAAATAATATACCAATTATAACTCTTCTGCCTGCAGTAGTGTCTTTGAATTTTTAGTGAACATTGTACAAAAAAGACATCATAGTAAGTAAAATAACAGTGCAAGCCCATTTAAAATGGCAGTCATTTCATTTGTTGCATAAAAAAAATATGTTGATCCACATTTCTTCAATAATATCCATTGTAATTATATGTTTTTGCATTTTATATCCATATGGCCCTATTTAATAATTTTGACAATTTGCTAGGCAGGTTGCAAAACTAACGCCTTGAATATATCAAAGTACCATCATTGCTGGAGTACAGACATTGTTGATAAGGTTACATGAATAATCTTGTTTTGGAGGCTTATGTAGTGGTTAAGTATCTTATTAGGCACTTATATACTTTGCATACAGAATATTAGAAGTTCTAATCTGGTGCCCATGGCCAGTAAAATTGAAGTAGCGACATCATTGTTATAGTGTCAAAGTGACGTGAAATCTGTCCAAATAAAAAAAGGTCTTTTTTTTTTTGGCGTTCAAAAACAAGATAACTCCTAAATAACATTAGATAAGTTTTTATTTTTTTCCTTTTGAATGATAAAAATAACAACAACGATAATTTATTATGGTAATCTCAAAATAACCAATGCACAAATATTGCTTTATACTTCCAAGTGTGCATATAAATAATCATTTATGAATATATAAATATACTTTTATTGCTTTGTGTTCAATTGCTTTTAAATTAAGAGTGCATTTTTTCTTTTCAAAATTAAGTACATGTAACTGTGTTCAGTTTTAGATATTCAAATGTTTTAAATATGAACATAAAATTCAAAATAAATGCATGTCATTTAAGAAATTATAGACATTTACCTCCTATATTTTATCTGTTATGAAAACACTGACAGAGTCTGGATGAGTAAAAAAGTGAATTTCGGAATGCAATTTGAGTGCATACTGAACATGTTCCAAAAAGGAAGAAAAAAATTACAATGCAATTTCTGTTTAATATAAGTGAAGATTTTGTTAATTATTATAAGAATAATGAAACAATGCTACTTGAATTTAATAAAATCAACATTTTTTATTCAGTTTTCTAAAAACATTTGCTAAAATATTCAATTGCTTAAGTAAATGCATTTCACCATCTAATGACCCTTCTACTAACGTAAGAATTTTATTATTTAAAACATTGTAACAAAACATGTTCAATATCCAGTATTGTCAACAATTATTTCCACAAACAGAGCTTGTGAAACTTCCTAAAATTTATTTTTTAAATGAAACTTCTTCCCAACACAGCTACAACATTTTAAATGTCCAAATATAAATTTTCATCTGCTAGGGGACTGCAAATAAAATGCAATCATTATTGACTATTTCACAACCAAAATTAATATATAAAAGAGGCCATACATTGAAATCAAAAATATTTTATATGTCATTATTATTTGTTAAAATGAAACATGATATTATGTCCAATTAATTATTTTGGCAAGTGCCCCCGCATAATGTAGTGATTTTAAAAAGTTCATATAAAATTTCTGTAAAACAGAAAGTTACAATTTGTCATCCTTTTAAATAGCAAAACTTGATGTAAAAGTTAATAGAAATGATAGTACAGACATATATGCACCAAGTTTACATTATAACAAGGGCTTAACTCTGTTAAATTTATGTGGAAAAAAAATGCCACAAAAATTGCTTAGCAACAGGATTGTTTTTGTAATCAGAAGCTTTCTAGGTCGAAAAAATTACCTTTAAAAGGTTCAAGACATTTATATGGGGTCAATCATAATTCAATATGTCTTAAATAAAATCGTCAAAGAACATGTAATGTGTTGAGTAAGTATTAAGCACTAACTTTGAAAATAAAGAAGCCCATTGCCAAGTTTCGAGTTGACCACTAAAAAACAAATGGACGAGGACATCCCCTAATTCGTATTGACAGATTAGATACTTTGAGATTGTAAATGAAAAAATAAATCAATAATTAATTGATAATTAGTACAGTAAAATGAAAAATATAAACTAATTTGTAAATATTACAAGACTTATACTACACACAATAAAATGGTACTATGTAGTTAAGTTTTCTAAATGAATGAAAA
>NW_026857940.1:0-37885 GCF_026571515.1 Ruditapes philippinarum | reverse complement strand
AGGTTTGTTTTTGTTTCAGCCTGTTTGGCAAATTGAATCCACCGGCCCACCTAGGCAGAACCTTATCTTTTAAACATGAAGATGGTTGTCGAGTTAAAAAAAAAAATTTGAAAAGACCCCTTCCATTCGTAGATACATTGTACTTTCAATATGGGCATAACGGCGAAAATGAAATCATACTAGTCCATTTTAAATTCCATTGTACAACACCCAGATAACAATTTGTGTGGCGAGCGAGCGGAGCGAGCGAGCCTGCTTGCGTGGCGTGCCGGCGGCCGTGTGTGGTGTTTTTTATTTTTTTTATTTTTAATTTTTCCCCAAAAATTTTAAAGTGCCACAATAAGTCTAAATGTTAGTCAAAGGGCCAAATTAAAAAAAATCGGTTATCTTGTTAAAACATAAATAAAAAGAATTTCTATTTGCCTGTTACCCAAGATATTTTTTACGATAAAGTCTTAAGGGAAAAGTGACAGATAAGTTGTTTAGAATATAAAGTGGCCAATTATAAACAAACGATAACAACTTGCATGCACTTAAAAGCTGCATGCCCCAGATAATCCAAACTACTTTTTTAAGAAAACCAGTTATTTAACGCAATTAGGGCTATGTTTGCTCTATTTTTTTAAATTTTTAGCCATTGGTTGTTAATGTCGTTTTGCAATATGTAAATTTATTTTTTCCTTTTGTTCCACTTACACAATTATTTTACTTTTTAAATAGTTTTCAAAAATTTTCATGAAAAATTAGCTTGAATCTGAAGGTGTGCTTTTAAGATGGATGGGTTGAATTAAAAGACATAATGTTGAATAATTTTATCTTAAAATGTACAGTACAAATGATAAAGCAAAGGTATTGTAAAAATATGGATTTGTTAGGGTCAGAAAAATTGACCCTCTTCATGTTGTCCTTCCAAACTGACTGAAGTCCTTAAAAAACAGGTGTCAAAGACTATTACGTTATTTCTATTTCTAAATAAATGAATAATAAATGATGATTGTTTTTTTTAAACATTCTCTTAAAAACGTAGTTACAAATAAAAAATTTAACAACTACAACTTCTTTCAGGTAGCAAGTTTTTAGAAAAAATAAAATTAATGATGATTGTTTTTAAAACTTTCTCTTAAAAAACGTGATAAATTGACAACATAGCAGGTGCTAAGGGGGCGTTAGGGATGTTGGCACTTTTTCATTATTCTCATGTACCAGGACTCCAATCAAACCGAGTCTGCAAAATTTTCATCTAATCGTGCTTTTTAATTGGTTTTTCCGAGGGGATCATTTTTTTCAAAAATATTTAGAAAAAAAACAAATAATTATACAAAATTATATATGTTTATACAAATTAGATTTAGGTGGATTGTACAGCAAAGTTTTTTTAACTAATATTCAAATAACTCTCGAAACGCTCATTCCTGATAGAATTTTATCGCCAGAGAAAAGAGGCCAGTTTTCTCCCTTTTAATGCTGAACGCTATGCAAGGGGAACTACTTGGTACCGCACGTTTTTTTGTAGACACGGACCAGGGATCGAACCCACCGACCTCCAGCAAACGAAGTGGACGCTCTTCCAACTTAAGGCCTGTTTTAATTTTTAACAAAAATCATGTAACAACGATTTAAAAACAATTCTTAACTTGAAATGTAAGTTATTGACATCATTTCCGTTCTTATTCCATGGGTTATGTCTGCGTCCACATTCTCATAGTTATCTATATTGACGTCATCAACGGTACTACAATAACATGTGGAGTTATTAAAGTAAGCCGATGCCAGCCTAAGACTTTGACAATGGTAAACGCATGATACCAATGACTTTTCATGATGTAGAATGACCGTTGCATCGGTTTGAGGGATATACGATACCTTTTCTATTTTAAATGTAGATGTAGAACGTCCCGTTTTCAAAGTATCTGCTTCTGAATAACAATGATTAGTCCCAAGGAAAATAAAAATAAATCCAACAATGCCTTGGACGCACGTAAGTAAATTCTTTTCCATGTTATCGTAGCCTTTTGGCAGCGAATATAATCAAAGTGCTGAAGGCACTGCAGTTGGGACGTATGAAGGATCAAATAACTATTTTTTCTATTTCCGGGCAGATAATTCAATGAGTGAAGGGTGTTGCCGGTTGATAAATATAAAGTGCACAATTCAGTAAATGAACAGTAGATGATACAATTATTCTATGACACACATGTTAAATATAATATTTAGGTTACATGTACGTGTAGGTCCATCATAAACCGTTATTGGCCTTTTTTGACAAGAGCAACAAGTGAAATTAGAGCTACCAGAGGAAACTGCAAGCTTGACTATTTTAACACATGACATTATAAAGGGAGACAAAGCTATGAAAAAACTAGACCTATCACTGAAGGTGATTAATACCCCCACCAGCAACTTTTTGAAAAATAAGTAGTCTGAAGAAAAATTTCAACACAAACTATCAACTGTGTACACAGAAATATTTCAATTAATTGTAATCCCAACTGGGGTCTCCAAATAAGCTTGCTTTTCACAAAGTTTGATTACAATATCTCATTCCTAACTCTAGTTATTGTCCGGAAACCATTTTTCTATTTTTAGGAATGGTGACCTTGACCTTGACCCCAGGGGGTCCAAAATGCAATACCAACCCAGGTCTTCATATAAGCTTGCTATACACCAAGTTTGATAACAAATCTCATTCCTAACTCTAGTTATTGTCCGGAAACCATTTTTTCTATTTTTAGTAACGGTGACCTTGACCTTGACCCAGGGGGTCCAAAAACAATACACCCAGGTCTTCATATAAGCTTGCTATACACCAAGTTTGATTACAATATCTCATTCCTAACTCAAGATATTGTCCGGAAACCATTTTTCTATTTTTAGGAATGGTGACCTTGACCTTGACTCCAGGGGTCCAAATGCAATACCAACCCAGGTCTTCATATAAGCTTGCTATAACACCAAGTTTGATAACAATATCTCATTCCTAACTCTAGTTATTGTCCGGAAACCATTTTTCTATTTTTAGTAATGGTGACCTTGACCTTGACCCCAGGGGGTCCAAATACAATACCAACCCAGGTCTTCATATAAGCTGCTATACACCAAGTTTGATTACAATATCTCATTCCTAACTCAAGTTATTGTCCGGAACCATTTTTTCTATTTTTAGTAACCATGACCTTGACCTTGACCCCAGGGACCTAAATGCAATACCAACCCAGGTCTTCATATAAGCTTGCTATACGCAAAGTTTGATAACAATATCTCATTCCTAACTCTAGTTATTGCCCGGAAACCATTTTTCTATTTTAGTAACGGTGACCTTGACCTTGGACCCAAGGGGGTCCAAATGCAATACCAACCGGAGTTTCCACATAAGGTTGCTATATACCAAGTTTGATTACAATACCTCATTCCAAACTCTAGTTATCGTCCGGAAACCATGATGTGGACCGACCGACCGACCGACAAGCTGACTCCTATATACCCCCCCTAAACTTCGTTTGTGGGGGTATAATAATCAATTGTGATATAATTATATCAAATTTTCTGTATCAGTATCAAGTAAACACTCAAATGGTCAATATTTTTTGCATCACATTATATGAATGTGACCATGTCATTAGAACTTATAATGGCCTTTGTTTACTGCAATTCTCATGCTAATCTCTTTCACTGTATAACGTTTATAAAGTTTCAATCAAATTCCTTCAATATTTTAATCCTCTCTCTGAACAGTATCATGAAATATATACGGAGATAATTCAAAAACTAAGTAATGTAGAATTTTGGTTATTTGACACAAGACTTCTGCTCACTCGTCTCTACAACTGTATTAAGTTGGAGTGTGATATCATTGAAAAGATTTACTCCAGACAACCATTAATTTAAAAGTTGTTGTACATGTATTTTAAGAGATGATAATTGTAAAATTAAGCTAGAAACTAGAACTCCGCAAGTCGGATGTGTCGCCTTGTGAACAATGTAGTTTAGGAGAAATGGCCAGGACAAAAATGAAATATGAAAAATAACAAAGGGCAATAACTAAAAAAATAATAAGTGCAGAGCAGCAGTTTCTGAACACTGCACTTCTTATCAATAAGATCTATCATTCTATGATGGTTCAAGTCCATAGCTTTCATACTTGAGGAGAAATGACCAGGACAAAAATAAAGAAAGAAAATCAACAAAGGGCAATAACTCAAAAAATAAGAAATGCAGAGTACCAGTTCTTGTACACTGCACTTCTTCTTAATGAGATCTATCATCCTATGAAGTTTCAAGTCCATAGCTTTTATACTTAAGGAGAAATGGCCCGGACAAAATTAAAGTATGAAAATAAACAAAGGGCAATAACTCAAAAAATAAGAAATGCAGAGTAACAGTTCTTGTGCACTGCACTTCTTCTTAATGAGACCTATCATCCTATGAAGTTTAAAGTCCATGGCTTTTATTCATTAGAAGAAATGGCCTGGACAAAAATAAAGTATGAAAATTAACAAAGGGCAATAACTCAAAATTAGGAAGTACAGAGTACTGGTTCTTGTGCACTGCACTTCTTCTTAATGAGATCTCTCATCCTATGAAGTATCAAGTCCATAGCTTTTTTAGTTGAAGAGAAATGGCCCGGACAAAATTAAAGTATGAAAATTAACAAAGGGCAATAACTCAAAAAATAAGAACTGCAGAGTACCGGTCCTTGTGCACTGCACTGCGGGTTATTAAAAGAAGCATGCATACCAAGTTTGAAGTCAATCAGACTTATAGTGACTGAGTTATGCTCCGGGCCGCCGACAACGACACAGACGCCGCCAACAAAAGTAACCCCTATATGTCACCTTTTCATGGCGACACAAAAATTAGGGTTATTTGAAAAAACACTTTCTTTCACTTGATTATTTTCGCTGTGTAAAAGTTTAATCAAATGTCATCAAGTCTTTTTCAGTATTTCTCTGGACAAGCATAATTAAGTACATGTATAATAAAGGTAGATAATTAAATAAGAGGGCCATGATGGCTCTGAGGTTGCTCACCTGTATATACCCCCCCCCCCACCCTGCAGGGCCAGTTTTTACCCAAGGGCTTTTATTTGAACAAACTTGGAAGACATCCATAAGAAGATGATTCATGCTAAACATCAAAGCTCTAGCTTATTGGGTTTTTTTAAAGAAGATTTTTTAAGTTTTTACTAACACATACTGTTAAAAACAATGACAACCCTGGAGCAGGGCCAGTTTTGACCCCAGGGCTTTTATTTGAACAAACTTTGTAGACACTCACTAGAAGATGTTTCAACTTATAATATAAACTCTAGCTATTTGGGTTCTTTAAAAAAGATTTTTGAAGTTCTTACTATATGCATATAGGGAAAATCAATGATCCCCTTGGGCAGGGCCAATTTTGACCATAATATCCATAATATTACTTGAGTCCATACCGACAGATGGTTAAGACCGCAACTATATTCTGTCCCTTTCAGGAGCATAAATTATAATAACATGCTAAATATCTGTATAGTTCTATATCAGATACCAGTATGATGAACCTTACTTTTGTACCATTTAAGTTATAGCAAAATTCAGCTTTCATTGACATACAGAAATGGGTCAGCCTTTAGTCCCATCTTAATGAAAATATAAGGGGACTTATAACAACAATTTATTCTCATAGTTTCAATTCTCAGGTTTATTACTTATCATTACACCAGGCAAGCTAAGATACATGATAAAACCACAGGCACTATATACCACATTTACCCATATACGCTCATAATACTATATATAAAGAATAAAGGTCCCTAACGAGAGAAAAATATCATGCAAAACAAACAAGAACTGTTCGGTAAAAATACACCAGATCACTATTTTATTTTTGTGGTTGTCTCTAGGAATAATGTATCCTATCATAAACACTTTTTACTTCATCGAAATCCTACAAAATGCTCCAAAATACGAGCAAGTTTCCAAATTTCACTGAAATGTCATTGCATGTCGTTTTCGACGTCCAAGCGATGCGTGTAAACAAAGGTGAATTCTGGTCAATTTCTACAAAATCAACGAATAACTGTTAAGATTTCGACATACTTTCTTTAAGGCAACTTGTATACAGTCAAACTGCGATGTCTTTACTTCACAACTGTCCGACGATAACACTAACAAGCTAAACTAGAACTCCGCGAGTCGGATGTGTCGCCTTGTGAACAATATAGTTTAGGGGAAATGGCCAGGACAAAAATGAAATATGAAAAATAACAAAGGGCAATAACTAAAAAAATAATAAGTGCAGTCTAAGCAGCAGTTTCTGTACACTGCACTTCTTATCAATAACATCTATCATTCTATGATGTTTCAAGTCCATAGCTTTCATACTTGAGGAGAAATGACCAGGACAAAAATAAAGTAAGAAAATCAACAAAGGGCAATAACTCAAAAATAAGAAATGCAGAGTATCAGTTCTTATGCACTGCACTTCTTTTTAATGAGATCTATCACCCTATGAAGTTTCAAGTCCATAACTTTTATACTTTCGGAGAAATGGCCTGGACAAAAATTAAGTATGAAAATTAACAAAGGGCCATAACTCAAAAATTAAGAAATGCACAGTACCGATTATTGTGCACTGCACTTCTTAATAATGAGATCTATCATCCTATGAAGTTTCAAGTCCATAGCTTTTATATTTAAGGAGAAATGGCCCGGACAAAATTTAAGTATGAAAATAAACAAAGGGCAATTACTCAAAAAATAAGAAATGCAGAGTACCAGTTCTTGTGCACTGCACTTCTTCTTAATGAGACCTATCATCCTATGAAGTTTCAAGTCCATGGCTTTTATACATTAGGAGAAATGGCCCGGACAAAAATAAAGTATGAAAATTAACAAAGGGCAATAACTCAAAAATTAGGAAGTGCAGAGTACTGGTTCTTGTGCACTGCATTTCTTCTTAATGAGATCTATCATCCTATGAAGTTTCAAGTCCATAGCATTTTTAGTTGAAGAGAAATGGCCCGGACAAAATTAATGTATGAAAATTAACAAAGGGCAATAACTCAAAAAATAAGAACTGCAGAGTACCGGTCCTTGTGCACTGCACTTCGGGTTATTGAAAGAAGCATGCATACCAAGTTTGAAGTCAATCAGACTTATAGTGACTGAGTTATGCTCCGGACAAGCTTTAGGGGACGCCGACAACGACGCCGACAACGACGCCGACACAGACGCCGACGAAAGTAACCCCTATATGTCACCTTTTCAAGGCGACACAAAAATTAAAAATAATTGACAGCTCCGTTCCAGAAAGTAACCATTTCCTACATTACCGCACTGAATATAAGGTAAAGTAATGATTGGTTAAGCGGGAAATCCGAGTTTTAACATTTTCCATCAACACAATGTTCATGACTGGCCTTTACTATTGACAGGGGATTCAATTCAGACTAGCCCTCTAAAATACTCCAACTAGTCCAAAGTGTTAATGGTGCCTATACAGTTATGATCACTACATCTGGAAACTGGAGATTCCCACCGAGTGTGATGCTTATCTTCATTCGCTTGACAGTGACACATGTCCACCTTAAAAAAAAGCAATAAAAATTATATGAAGTGCAATAATTTGCAAAAAAATGCTTATCTTATTTGTCTCTTCTTACATTTATAATGCAGAGCACTAGATTTGTGTGTCTGTCATACAAAATGACTTTCAATAATACTATTTAAATATATTTGAAATACAATTTCTTTAATAAATACTCATAGTAATACTAAATTCCTTTTTTTGTGATATTTTTTCTGACACATATGTGCAGACAGTACATTGTGTACACCGGTCTTACTGACCTGTGTGAAACCACTCTAAGCATGATGGAACGCACTACACTAGCGGCTTTAACACCAAAGTGATAGAACAAAACGGAAATCAGGCCACTTGAAAAATTAAACTTTTTCATACTCTGTTGGTGTAATAGCCTTTACATCATTTTTACTCAAAACATGCGCAAAACACTCCTTCTGACAATCCTTTATTGGTATTCGTTCAACACTCGTATTTCGTCAATTGTTAGTTTAAATTAAAACCGAAAGTGAAAGTAGTTTTGAATATTTGAATACATAGTAACACAGTGGAACTATCAAATTTGCACTTGCAATATTAAACTCTGAAAAACAATGAGCAATGAACAATATATTGTGTTTTATTAATAAAATTGTCATCCCTACGCAGACTTCTTTATGTCAGAGTTATTTTTACCCTCATTTGGGGTGAGTAATGCGTTGTGAGAGACTGGTGTGTATACAATTCAGACAGTATACAATTAATTTGTTTCGACGGCATACAATTTAAAGGTATAATTACGTATTGGCTACAAATAAAGTAAATAATGGTTAGTTTAATAACCAATCTGAATGTTTCAAAGATTATCCCTTCAAACTTTAAAAACAGTCTGTTAATTAAATAGATCTTAGCAATAAAGGCACACTAAGAAGAAAACTAGAAATGTGTCCATAGGACACGGGGATGCCCCCACAAGCCACTGTTCTGTCAATCTTATGACTCTAGGTCAAATATTTTTTGGACTACATGTGCCACAAGTTGAAAACTAAAAATCAAAAAAGGGCCATAATTCTCTAAAATTTGGTCGCAGCAAAAATTCCTTCCTTTACTACCATCTACACATTAAGGTTGTTCATCCCTGGAAGTTTAAGCAAAATCTGCCATCCGGTTTAAGAGGAGTTGCGTTCACAAAATTTCTACATAGTATATAATGAAAAAATCAAAAAAGGGCCATAATTCTGTTAAATTTGGTTGCAGCAAAAATTTCTTTCTTTACTTCCATCTACACATTAAGGTTATTCATCCCTGGAAGTTTAAGCAAAATCTGCCATCCGGTTTAAGAGGAGTTGCATTCACAAAATTTCTACATAGTATATAGTGAAAAAATCAACAAAGGGCCATAATTCTGTAAAATTTGGTCGCAGCAAAAATTCTTTCCTTTACTACCATCTACACCTGAAGGTTGTTCATCCCTGTAAGTTTAAGCAAAATCTGCCATCCAGTTTAAGAGGAGTTGCGTTCACAAAATTTCTACATAGTATATAAGTGAAACTAGAAATGTGTCCATAGGACACGGATGCCCCCACACGCCACTGTTCTGTCAATCTTATGACTCTAGGTCAAATATTGTTTTCATTAATTTTTTTTGGAAAACAGTTTGGTTTGTGAAATATACATTAAATATTATATACCTGTTGTTTGTAATAATCTTCTAGTCTTTGTTTAATCTTATACTGTACTTTTTTCTAGCTACATGTACCAGCCTTTCCAAGTGAATATTAAAGTAAATGATCTTTTATTTCCCTGAAAATATCAATTTAGAGATTTCATTTTCAAATTCATCTAATACTACTCTCTTAGTGTGTGTATATACAATGTATATATGTGTCTATACAATGTATATATATGTTTACACAATAATATGATTGTGTACAGCATGTAATGACATAATTAAAATTTGAAAAATTTATGATAATAAAATATTAATAATATTTCTTCATATTACTCCACAGTATTACCACTAAAATAGAAAATGTTCTATCATTTTATTATGATATTTATTTTTTACATGTAGATTTGTGAAAAAAATGTGAATATCAGTAGTGTCAAAAATTGTTAAATCATATAAAATGTCTAATTAACACTGATAAATTACTTCAACCATGTATTGAGAACAGGTATAGATCATTTCCAACAGTCTTGCTGTTGTGTTGACATTTTCGCGACATGGTTGTGTGTCTGCCTTGTAATCAAGAGGTCTGGGGTTCAAATCCCTTTAAGTGCCTGAAGATTTTTCAGGTTAACAATTATCAAGGTGGCAGTGATTTTTTTTCAACTTTCAAAACAACCTGTGGCTTTATAAATGGGAAACTATAGCTTGAAAATTATTCTGAAATATTCAAGAATGTGCCCCATTTGGTAGAGACGTAACGGCCGTGACAAGACCAAAAAATTGTAGGCATATATGCCGGTTTTCCTGTAAAGGCAGACATCTGTGTAATATCAATTTGTAAAATCTGTCGATTTGCAGTCTAAGTATGATCGAAATGTCTTGGGTACGAAAGACTCGAGATCTCCAAATTACTTCGAAATTATTTACGAAAGTTTTAGTCCTCGGAAACAAATTGGCATCAATAAATAAACTTAATATTATTATTCATCAAATTCATAACATATTTTGCTTTATAACTTACCTTATGAGCTTAACAGGCTGATAATTATGCTCGTGAAGTAGGTCAAAAAATATACCGGAAGTTGTCGGATTCATTTAACCTAATTATCGGCTAATTCAGAGACGAATAGATTATCTACATCTCTGGCTAATTCTATTTCAATATCCACTTTGCAATTATAAACTACAAAATTTATCCGATAAATAATGTCTTTTTCAAAAATTTCTGGAATATGATACAAAAAAATGTGATGATAAGGCGGATGAGTAAGTTAAATATTGCAAGCCGTCAAGCACTATGACCCAATTAATTTACTATCCCATTCATAGAATTATGTGACCTTTCAAATTATATCCGCTACGTTTCTAATACCGTAATTCAAGCTCAATTGCACATTATTTTTAAAAAATAAATTTCTTGTCTCCTCTTCTGTTCGCAATAAATCGAAGTTTTCAGAAATTCAGAGCACTATTTTTCACTCGCGGCGGTTATGCGTCGGTCATGGTCGGGTGATCACTATGAATTCAGCTTACGTTGATATGTTAGAATACAATATAGCATATTGAGTGGCGATGAAACGTCACAGCAGTGGGCGTTACCCTGTATGGTTGGAAATTTCGGGTTTGTAAGTGCACTAGTTGGGACTACGTCCCAACTAAAAACTGAATGCGCTGCTACGCCTCCGAGAAGCACAAACATGACATCAAAATATTGTCATGAATAAATCAGTCGTAATTAGTTGCTGGATATTTATATCCTTGCATGTTTTTCCTCAGTTGCTGTTTAACGAGGGATAACGACTCGCCTCGTATCTATTTTCTGTACATGGGAATGAAAAATAAAATAAAATAAACTATGACGGCTTTTATCAAAAGACCAATGTATTGGATTTAACTCAATACAGGATTGGAGCAGTACATCTAGACGCTTGCAGAAATCATGATCACAAAATAGACAAATTTAGTTTTTTTCGCCGATTTTTACATTTTTCATTTATTATCATACATAAATCGGTGTGAAAAGACCTATTAAAGTTCATTCCGTTGGGTAAAAGGCAAGATTTTAGCATTTTATGATTCAAGCGCCTTGCCCGGTATATACCGGAATACGGTATTTAGTGTGATGCTCCAATCCCTTTTTTTAGTCTCACTCCAATGTATTGCGTAGGATTAGTTTATACGTATTTACCAGATAAGTACATTAATTTATGGAAACCTATCACTGTTTTATGATAAGCTTTTTCCCCATTTAATTTAGACTAGAGAAGGAAACGATTTGTCTGTTCCTTGAAATATCCTTTTCTTTTTTTATCCTCTGTTTTACAAAAATATTAGATTATAGGAAAGATAATGAAACTTACCCGTGTTTGATTAAACATACATGTTATGCAATAGTTCATAGATATATACATATATTTGCATTTCTGCTAGAATAAGAATAAAAAGGAATGAAAGTAGAAGACATGCATTATAAAGTCCAAGATTGTTTGTTTTGATTGGGTTTTACGTCACACCGACACATTAATGGCGACGTTCCAGTTTTATTGATGGATGAAGACGTCGGGTTCTCTTTCTTGCATTATTTCAGGCACGAACGCCAGCTGGATAGCTTCCTTACATGAAAGAATCCACAGTCCCTGTCGGTATTCGAACCAACAGCGGTGGGGAGCAAATGGTTTGTAGGCAACGACATTATGCACTCGCCCGCGAACGCCCCTCAACAGTTCAAATAGACAGATTAATGTATTTATTACATACCATCAATGAAATATTGAAAAATATTGCTGAAATAAAATGCATATTTTTATATTTCGTATTTTCACTGTAAAAAATATTTTTCACTGCAGCGAAACATATTTTCTGTATTTTCACAGGTGTCTTGCAATACACAAAATTTAAGGGCAAGTCATATAATAAAGTCCTACGTAGGAGTTATAAACTCCTAATTAGGCTTTTTTATCTCCTACGTAGGAGATATAAAGTCCTACGTAGAAGTTTATAAGTCCTACGTAGGACTTCAACTCCTAATTAGGTTTTTATATCTCCTACGTAGGAGTTACAAAGTCCTACGTAGGACTTATAAAGTCCTACGTAGGGGTTATAAAGTCCTACGTAGAACTTACAAAGTCCTACGTAGGAGTTATAAACTCCTAATTAGGCTTTTTTATCTCCTACGTAGGAGTTATCTTTTTTTATAGAACATGTTAAATTGGCACCAGGACGCTTCCGTAGTCTACACTTTGCAAGACAGGTGAATATGATACTTGCATTCAATACTTGGACAGGTGTAGACGGGGCCTAAAACTTAGGTAGAAAAAATCACAATAAATTTTCTACTTTGTTTACATGCCTTATATTTAGTCGGGAACTTAGGTTCAAAGCCTTCTTTATAAATATTACCAAAACCCTTTAAAGATCTCTAAAAATATTAATTATGTTTTACAAAATATTATTATTGATATATTTCGTTTTACGAATTAATATTTCTTGATTACGAGTTAATATTTCGTAAACAGGAATTAATATTTCGTAATAACGAATTAATATTTCGAAAAAACGAAAAAAATCCCGGAGGAAAGTGTTGAAAAGTCGCTTTAGTACGACAACCCTGGAGTATCATTTATTAGATCTAATTATTAATAACACATAATATTAATTAATTACATTTATAAGTTATAGCGTATTAATAAGTATTAATTACTTCATGTTTAATATTTATAGTTTCGTAGTTATTTTCACGTGTGTGTTTGGCAGATAGTGCTCCTTTGAAACTGTGGGTGCCCGTTAATGCCTTTAATAATACCCAAAGGGGCAGTAGTAAAACTGGAAAAACATTAAAGATTAAAGCAACGGCAGCTGTATTTTTAATTAAACATGACCGTGGTTTTTAAATATTGTTTAACGACACGAAGCTTTAAAAAGATTCAGGTAATGTAGGTCAATTTTTGTTATGTTTCACACTTTCACGTCCTACCAAAACTGTCATGGTCATATGGCGACTTTCCAGTTTTACTAGTTAGAATATGCTCCGTATCCCTCCCTAAAGTATATGTGTTCCGTATCCCATATAAAAGCACTGTGTTCCGTAGCATTTCAACTTGATGAACAAATGCTAAAACAGCACTGCATTAATATAAAATATCAGCCAGAGTAAATCATAAATAAAATCATATATTTAAATTATCTATAAAACAGTGAGAAAAACAGGCCCAAGTGTTCAAATAAATAAAATATATAAATTTGAAGAAAAGAAAAACAATTATAAGTAAAGGGAAATTTTGAAATAATTTTTTTATCAGATTTTATTCAAAATGACAGAAATTTTGTGTTCCATATTCTTTGTTCCCTACCATTTAAACATAACTTTATAAAAATATGCAAAACATCACTGCATTCACTAGATACATAAGACTTAGTAAATCTATGAAAAAAGAAGTTTTTTTTCTACGAAACAGTGAAGAAAAAACAACAGCAGACGACTTACTAGAAGTCGCTTGTTGTGATAAACGAGTGTGTACCGTTCCCTTCGGCTCGAGCTATGATAAACACTGTACTCGAATGTTCTCAAAAAACATTCAGGGGTTTCCAGAATTTTGATTTACCGTGTATGGAACAGAATTAATGCATTTATTCTATCTTGCTTGATGACATTGGAACTTGCACTATGCTTAATTCCATCTTGCTACATGACATTAGAACTTGCATTATGCTTGATTCCATCTTGCTACATGACATTAGAACTTGCATTATGATTGATTCCATCTTGCATTATGATATTTAAACGTTGCATTATTCTGGATTCCATTTTTCATTATTTCATTCAAACATTTCGTAGTGACCAATGCTTTCATTGAGTGATAACTATTAAACTGGAACGAGCCATTTGGAATACTAAAATGTTAACGTCATATACTTTTATGTATAAGCTACCTTTCTTCATGCTCTATACAAACTATTTACGGTTTAGTTTTTCTTGTATTACTTTTATGTAGAAGTCATTTAAAATTGACTATTTTTTGTTCCCTGATGGATTTTGTTAAAATGTGACTTATTTGATTTACAGCTCGCATGATTACTATTAGCTTTCGCTTATATCCATTATTCAGTGTTTATGCTTTATAAAGCTCGGTGTCTGAGGCATTGTGGATTATGTTTGATCATCTTACATTATGATAAACAATTTAAACAATGTCTAGCGATTTGCGAACTGTTAAGGGGCGAGAACTCTGTTATCGATATCAACGGATTTTTTCCATGATTCGCCTATAATCGGAATTTTCCGTACATGTATATATTACGGAATACCGTTAGGGCCATCGTGGTTATACGTTACATACAGAGGGCGACAATGCTAGAAATTTACGTACCCAAGCGCTTAATACATAAATTGCAGTGGAAAGAATATAAATACAACTAGTAAGGATTATGCAATATAATTTTATACATGTTTATGTATACAGTCTAATAGAAAAAAATATGCTCGTAAACAGTTATTCAATGGGGCAGTTATACGTACAGTGGCGGATTTCAGGCCTTGCCTTAAGGACTGCACCTACCCCCAAAAGATACGTGATGAGCTGGGATGGAATATATAACGTGTAAGTTTCATGCAATAGCTGGTCATAGTGTAACATATAATGCTGTCATCCAGTTGTTAAGCACCTGCCCAGGTATTGCGATTGCGAAGGTCTTTACTAATGACGTGGACATTAAAAGCAAAAGTTATTAATAATAAATGTCTGAGAGTCACTAATAGTGGCGAATAGGTATTAACCACATTAAAATATACATGTATAATAAGGAAAGAAGGAAGTTGTTTATTTTTGTGACATGTGCATAGTCAATTATAAATGTTGGGCATATGTGTGTCTGATTATAGATCAGAACATCCCGCACACACCACACACATTCACATACATTTGTGCTAAATGATATACTATGCACATCTTTCAGTAATATATTTTTATCACAGAAATTTATTGAAGTCTATAAAATTCTTACTAAATATGTTTTATTTAAATAAAACACATACACATAATGTATAGGAATCTGCTTTCCCTTATACGGGTCAAGTAAAGTTTGCCTGTCTTAAAAGAAACTTTCATATATATTTTTGTAATAACACACTATACATGAATATTCATACTGCCCACTTACAGTGTAAAGGATTTAAAGCACAATGTTTGTGTGAAGGCCAAATTATATTTATTTTATTTTACAAAAACAAATCAAGTTTGTACTGTACTAAGTCGTAGCCACGAGTTACTAAGTGACATGTGTGTTGTTTTTATTTATCTCGTGCGCACGAGATTACTGTGTCGTGGCCACGAGTTACTAAGTCGTGGCCGAAACGAGATAGTTAAGGTCGTGGGAACGAGATACTATATCGTAGCCACGAAATACTATGTAACGGCCACGATTTACTAAGTCGTTTAAGTCGTGGGAACGAGATACTAAGTCGTGCAGACGAGATAATTAAATAAGATTACACCATGACTTTTTTAAACTTAGAAAATTTCTGTTTAAAGATTTACGTGCAACATTAATCTTTGAAAATACTGAAGTGTTCACTTTGAACTTAACACATGTCTTTAGGATCATAAGGCCCATAAATCAGACATTAATTTTTGACTAAGTTTATAGCCCTTTGTTGGGACATTTCTATGATAGAATTGGTCATTTTGTACGTACACAGGCTGTTAACATTGTTCATACCAATAACTTGAGAGGGACTTAGTCTGGTTTATTTTATTGGGAAGGGACATTGCCCATGGACAGTAGATATCCTATAAGGATGTTTGAGGTCACAGTCAGATAAACATGACACTTCTTGTAAAATCCTTGTCTGATGAATGATTTAGAAAGAATAAGCCGTAGTTTATATAACCTAAAAAAGATCAGTAGATGACACCTAATAATTTTTAGGCAATTTGGTCAGAAATCAGGGTCACAATGACGCTAAATCTTTGACCAATCAATAACTTGTATAAATGGCACTTTTTACGGGCAAGTGAAGTAGGGGCATCCTTGTTAGGAAAATTCATATAAATAGTGTAATTTGATTGGTTATTTATCTCGTTCGCACGAATTAACTTTCTCGTGGCCAACGACTAAACTTTCTCGTGTGGCCACGACATAGTAACTTGTTCCAACGACTTATTTATCTCGTGGCCACGACTTAGTTATCTCGTTCCCACGACTTAATTATCTCGTGGCCACGACTTGGTAACTCGTGGCCACAACATAGTATCTCGTTCCCACGACTTAACTATCTCGTGGCCCCGACTTAGTAATCCGTGGCCACGACACAGTATCTCGTGCGCACGAGATAAATAAAAACACACACATGTCACCTTTGTGCCACCTTAAGTTTGATAAAATTCAATTTCACTTATCAAGAAGTGTAAACAATTGTATAAGAGGTGAGTTGCCACTTGTAGGATGAGTTATTAGAGACATAAAAATTTTTTTTTCCACATGCTGGCGGAATCTTCAAAACACGCACTTTTCGTCTGTCGCATCGTGTTCTCTTGTTTTTCAGTAAATTTACATGTCAGTCCCAAACTAACACTGTTCTGTATACGCCCCTATGGAACAGAATTAATGCATTTATTCCATCTTGCTTTATGATATCGGAACTTACATTATGCTTGCTTCTATACTTCTTTATGACAATGAAAACCTGCGTTTTGCTGAATTCAATCATGCCTTATGATTACTGAATGCACTTTCATGTAATTGCAACCTTGTGTGTTCCCTACTAAACCATCAAACTCACATATTTTAATATGCTATATGTTTAATTGCATCTTTTTTTAAGGACAACGTATCATGTTTGGTGTTTAAGATAACATTCTTTATAACTATATGTAACATGGTAGTTGTATCTTTAATTTGCTATAAATCTGCCACTTATATTGTCGACATTATGTCAAAATAAACTTTTCATTTTGATCATTAATTGGCGAATTTGATGTGTCTTAGCATTCATATGCTTCAATATATTCACTGATTACAAATATAATGCAATACATGATCACTGCGCATCGACAACAAAGATGACAACGATAGCGATATTATAGTCGCATGTGACAGTACGCACTAAGCAAGCAGTTGGCAGTAAGCATAATGCAAGTTGCAATAATTTGTGTTCATATTATGACAGCAGGTGTCGCTTTGTCGGTACATCCCGTTATTTTCCGGATGATCCCGTATTTTGGCACGTGGAGTAAACAAAGTTACGTCCACTTTATATAGGGGCGTATACAGAACAGTGTTAGTTTGGGACTGACATGTAAATTTACTGAAAAACAAGAGAACACGATGCGACAGACGAAAAGTGCGTGTTTTGAAGATTCCGCCAGCATGTGGAAAAAATTTTTTTTATGTCTCTAATAACTCATCCTACAAGTGGCAACTCACCTCTTATACAATTGTTTACACTTCTTGATAAGTGAAATTGAATTTTATCAAACTTAAGGTGGCACAAAGGTGACATGTGTGTGTTTTTATTTATCTCGTGCGCACGAGATACTGTGTCGTGGCCACGGATTACTAAGTCGGGGCCACGAGATAGTTAAGTCGTGGGAACGAGATACTATGTTGTGGCCACGAGTTACTAAGTCGTGGCCACGAGATAATTAAGTCGTGGGAACGAGATAACTAAGTCGTGGCCACGAGATAAATAAGTCGTTGGAACAAGTTACTATGTCGTGGCCACGAGAAAGTTTAGTCGTGGCCACGAGAAAGCTAATTTGTGCGAACGAGATAAATAACCAATCAAATTACACTATTTATATGAATTTTCCTAACAAGGATGCCCCTACTTCACTTGCCCGTAAAAGTGCCATTTATACAAGTTATTGATTGGTCAAAGATTTAGTTTCATTGTGACCCTGATTTCTGACCAAATTGCCTAAAAATTATTAGGTGTCATCTGCTGATCTTTTTAGGTTATATAAACTACGGCTTATTCTTTCTAAATCATTCATCAGACAAGGATTTTACAAGAAGTGTCATGTTTATCTGACCTGTGACCTCAAACATCCTTATAGGATATCTACTGTCCATGGGCAATGTCCCTTCCCAATAAAATAAACCAGGACTAAGTCCCTCTCAAGTTATGGTATGAACAATGTTAACAGGCCTGTGTACGTACAAAATGACCAATTCTATCATAGAAATGTCCAACAAAGGGCTATAACTTAGTCAAAATTAATGTCTGATTTATGGGCCTTATGATCCTAAAGACATGTGTTAAGTTCAAAGTGAACACTTCAGTATTTTCAAAGATCAATGTTGCACGTAAATCTTTAAAACAGAAATTTTCTAAGTTTAAAAAGTCATGGTGTAATCTTATTTAATTATCTCGTCTGCACGACTTAGTTATCTCGTTCCCAACGACTTAAACGACTTAGTAAATCGTGGCCGTTACATAGTATTTCGTGGCTACGATATAGTATCCCGTTCCCACGACTTAACTATCTCGTGGCCACGACTTAGTAACTCGTGGCCACGACACAGTATCTCGTGCGCACGAGATAAATAAAAACACACACATGTCACTTAGTAACTCGTGGCTACGACTTAGTACAGTACAAACTTGATTTGTTGTTGTAAAATAAAATAAATATAATTTGGCTTCACACAAACATTGTGCTTTAAATCCTTTACACTGTAAGTGGGCAATATGAATATTCATGTATAGTGTTATTACAAAAATATATATGAAAGTTTCTTTTAAAGACAGGCACAACTTTACTTGACCCGTAATAAGGAAAGCAGATTCCTATACATTATGTGTATGTGTTTTTATTTAAATAAAACATATTTAGTAAGAATTTTATAGACTTCAATAAATTTCTGTGATAAAAATATATTACTGAAAGATGTGCATAGTACATCATTTAGCAGAAATGTATGTGAATGTGGTGGTGTGTGCGGGATGTCTGATCTATAATCAGACACACATATGCCCAACATTTATAATTGACTATGCACATGTCACAAAAATAAACAACTTCCTTCTTTCCTTATTATACATGTATATTTTAATGTGTTACATACCTATTCGCCACTATTAGTGACTCTGAGACATTTATTATTAATAACTTTTGCTTTTAATGTCCACGTCATTAGATAAAGACCTTCGCAATCGCAATACCTGGGCAGGTGCTTAACAACTGGATGACAGCATTATATGTTACACTATGACCACTATTGCATGAAACTTACACGTATATATTCCATCCCAGCTCATCAACGTATCTTTGGGGGTAGGTGCAGCCCTTAAGCCAAGGCCTGAATCCGCCACTGTACGTATAACTGCCCCATTGAATAACTGTTTACGAGCATATTTTTTCTATTAGACTGTATACATAAACATGTATAAAATTATATTGCATAATCCTTACTAGTTGTATTTATATTCTTTCCACTGCAATTTATGTATTAAGCGCTTGGTACGTATTTCTAGCATTGTCGCCCTCTGTATTTTAACGTATAACCACGATGGCCCTAACGGTATTCCGTATATATATACATGTACGGAAAATTCCGATGATAGGCGAATCATGGAAAAAATCCGTTGATATCGATAAACAGAGTTCTCGCCCTTAACAGTTCGCAAATCGCTAGACATTGTTTAAATTAAAATTGTTTATCATAATGTAAGATGATCAAACATAATCCATAAGCCTCAGACACCGAGCTTTATAAAGCATAAACACTGAGTAATGGATATAAGCGAAAGCTAATAGTAATCACGCCATGCGAGCTGTAAATCAAAATAAGTCACATTTTAACAAAATCCATCAGGGAACAAAAAATAGTCAATTTTAAATGACTTCTACATAAAAGTAATACAAGAAAAACTAAACCGTAAATAGTTTGTATAGAGCATGAAGAAAGGTAGCTTATACATAAAAGTATATGACGTTAACATTTTAGTATTCCAAATGGCTCGTTCCAGTTTAATAGTTATCACTCAATGAAAGCATTGGTCCCTACGAAATGTTTGAATGAAATAATGAAAAATGGAATCCAGAATAATGCAACGTTTAAATATCATAATGCAAGATGGAATCAATCATAATGCAAGTTCTAATGTCATGTAGCAAGATGGAATCAAGCATAATGCAAGTTCCAATGTCATCAAGCAAGATGGAATTAAGCATAGTGCAAGTTCCAATGTCATCAAGCAAGATATAATAAATGCATTAATTCTGTTCCATACGCCCCTATATAAAGTGGACGTAACTTTGTTTACTCCACGTGCCAAAATACGGGATCATCCGGAAAATAACGGGATGTACCGACAAAGCGACACCTGCTGTCATAATATGAACACAAATTATTGCAACTCGCATTATGCTTACTGCCAACTGCTTGCTTAGTGCGTACTGTCACATGCGACTATAATATCGCTATCGTTGTCATCTTTGTTGTCGATGCGCAGTGATCATGTATTGCATTATATTTGTAATCAGTGAATATATTGAAGCATATGAATGCTAAGACACATAAAATTCGCCAATTATTGATCAAAATGAAAAGTTTATTTTGACATAATGTCGACAATATAAGTGGCAGATTTAAAGCAAATTAAAAATACAACTACCATGTTACATATAGTTATAAAGAATGTTATCTTAAACACCAAACATGATACGTTGTCCTTAAAAAAAGATGCAATTAAACATATAGCATATTAAAATATGTGAGTTTGATGGTTTAGTAGGGAACACACAAGGTTGCAATTACATGAAAGTGCATTCAGTAATCATAAGGCATGATTGAATTCAGCAAAACGCAGGTTTTCATTGTCATAACGAAGTATAGAAGCAAGCATAATGTAAGTTCCGATATCATAAAGCAAGATGGAATAAATGCATTAATTCTGTTCCATAACCGTGGGTAGCTTATATAATTACGGTTACTCTGTGCCTTATCTGATTAAAATCGATTAAGTAACAGCAAAATTATTAATAAAAACATGTCCGAGTCGGGTAAAAAATCTGCGTTTACTGTTCCCGAAAAGTCACGTGGTATGGCCACATTGAAAATAGTCGAATTTAGTGTTAAGCTTTTAAGCATTCTCATATTGACACTGTTTCATGACAATTTCGTAACCAAAATAATTATAAAATAGTTTCGTCACATTTTAATAAGCTATTGGAAACTATGCGTGAAACTTACTATGTTCTATGTTGTTTTCGTGCTTTTTACTGTCCAGAAATTGTTCGTGTTACTATACACTTGCAAAGAACATTTGCAGGCTACAGACCTTCGAACAAAATTTTATATGGACACTACGATAACAGATGTCAATAAAATGATTGATTTGGTGTCTTAAGTGCTAAAAGAAAGCTTAATTTCATTTATTTTGGTATCAAATTATACCGCTTCTTGCGAATTACTATCGCTGCATATGCAATTTTCACACAATTCAAAAAATGTTCTCAAAAACCACAAAACGTAGGAAAATGCACTTTGTATTGTCATTTGATGAAAATTACCGCTCATTTGATACGCCAGGTTTTGTTTTGATTTAAGAAACGTTTGTCACCTTAATTTAACATAATAAGGTACGTACCGGGGCTCAGCAATCGCCATTTTCTCGTGGGTATTACTATACAAAGTCACGTGATTTCCGTGAACTCGGTTTGATTGAGCCTGTCAATGGACGGTACTGTCAAATGCAAACTACCGTCCACGCCCTCTAGCACAGGCTTAAGCAGTATTCAACATTTAAACATGAAACTGGTGTAATTTTGAATTTCGAAGCATCCGCAGATGTGTTCATACGGCGGTATGAACTCATGAAAAATAAAGATCATACATAAACCTTTTTCACAGAAATGTTTTCCGGGGCTATTTTGTAAGGTATATATTTTCACAAATCATGAAATGCTGATAAATATTGCAATAATTTCACCATAAACATGGTCTTAAGTTTTCGCACTGCTTTAAAGTTTGAGATATGTTTATGTACCAAAAAGATGAAACAAAAAGGTTTCTTACTAGATAATTATTTTAGCTATAACTGAAACAAAGAAAGATTTATAAATAAATTAGAATAACTTCAGAATAACATTAAATATATTAATCACTAAACCGAAAGACCCTTATACGCTCACCTAAATAAATATGGTAGAGCGATTTATACAATTTTCTTACTAAAGACAATCATAAGAGGATGCTTCATGCAAAATATAAAATCTCTAGCCCTTTTGGTTTCAGGGAAATTTTTTTAACTGTTCCTTATGAAAGTCTATGTTAAATATGAGACACCTTGGGATGGACCAATTTTGACCCCAGGCACATAATTTGAAAAGATGTCTATAAACAACCATAACATGATCCTTCATCAGACATGCAATGTAATTTTTCTGTAACGCTGACTGTCAGTATATATTTGTGTCTAAAAATATTTTCAAACTCACAATTTGAACAAGAATACAAGCCAAAATACCAAAAGAGGCAAAGAAAAAATTTCACAACCGCACTGTCCTCCAACTTTTTATATGAAATAGGTTTACGTGTATTATTTCCATCAATTTCCTACTTATCAAGTTTCGAGAGAGTATAACGAAACAACCAAAAATTTCTGTAAATTACAAGATGTTGTAAAACTTACCAGTTACAAGACATTGTACGTTTTACATAATGAGAATCGTTTTTGGTACACCATTATATTCTATGGAACAGAATTAATGCATTTATTCTATCTTGCTTGATGACATTGGAACTTGCACTATGCTTAATTCCATCTTGCTTGATGACATTGGAACTTGCATTATGCTTGATTCCATCTTGCTACATGACATTAGAACTTGCATTATGATTGATTCCATCTTGCATTATGATATTTAAACGTTGCATTATTCTGGATTCCATTTTTCATTATTTCATTCAAACATTTCGTAGTGACCAATGCTTTCATTTAGTGATAACTATTAAACTGGAACGAGCCATTTGGAATACTAAAATGTTAACGTCATATACTTTTATGTATAAGCTACCTTTCTTCATGCTCTATACAAACTATTTACGGTTTAGTTTTTCTTGTATTACTTTTATGTAGAAGTCATTTAAATTGACTATTTTTTTTCCCTGATGGATTTTGTTAAAATGTGACTTTATTTGATTTTTACAGCTCGCATGGCGTGATTACTATTAGCTTTCGCTATATCCATTACTCAGTGTTTATGCTTTATAAAGCTCGGTGTCTGAGGCTTTGTGGATTATGTTTTTGATCATCTTACATTATGATAAACAATTTAAAACAATGTCTAGCGATTTTGCGAACTGTTAAAGGGGCGAGAACTCTGTTATCGATATCAACGGATTTTTTCCATGATTCGCCTATCATCGGAATTTTCGCGTACATGTATATATTACGGAATACCGTTAGGGCCATCGTGGTTATACGTTAAAATACAGGAGGGCGACAATGCTAGAAATAACGTACCAAGCGCTTAATACATAAATTGCAGTGAAAAGAATATAAATACAACTAGTAAGGATTATGCAATATAATTTTATACATGTATTATGTATACGTCTAATAGAAAAAATATGCTCGTAAACAGTTATTCAATGGGGCAGTTATACGTACAGTGGCGGATTCAGGCCTTGGCTTAAGGGCTGCAACCTACCCCAAAGATACGTTGATGAGCTGGGATGGAATATATACGTGTAAGTTTCATGCAATAGTGGTCATAGTGTAACATATAATGCTGTCATCCAGTTGTTTAAGCACCTGCCCAGGTATTGCGATTGCGAAGGTCTTTATCTAATGACGTGACATTAAAAGCAAAAAGTTATTAATAATAAATGTCTCAGAGTCACTAATAGTGGCGAATAGGTATGTAACACATTAAAATAATACATGTATAAATAGGAAAGAAGGAAGTTTGTTTATTTTTGTGAAGCATGTGCATAGTCAATTATAAATGTTGGGCATATGTGTGTCTGATTATAGATCAGACATCCCGCACACACCACCACATTCACATACATTTGTGCTAAATGATATACTATGCACATCTTTCAGTAATATATTTTTATCACAAGAAATTTATTGAAGTCTATAAAAATTCTTACTAAATATGTTTTATTTAAATAAAAAAACAATACACATAATGTATATAGGAATCTGCTTTCCTTATTACGGGTCAAGTAAAGTTGTGCCTGTCCTTTAAAAGAAACTTTCATATATATTTTTTGTAATAACACTATACATGAATATTCATATTTGCCCACTTACAGTGTAAGGATTTAAAGCACAAATTGTTTGTGTGAAGCCAAATTATATTTATTCTATTTTACAACAACAAATCAAGTTTGTACTGTACTAAGTCGTAGCCACGAGTTACTAAGTGACATGTGTGTGTTTTTATTTATCTCGTGCGCACGAGATACTGTGTCGTGGCCACGAGTTACTAAGTCGTGGCCACGGAGATAGTTAAAGTCGTGGGAAAACGGGATACTATATCGTAGCCACGAAATACTATGTAACGGCAACGATTTACTAAGTCGTTTTAAGTCGTGGGAACGAGATAACTAAGTCGTGCAGACGAGATAATTAAATAAGATTACACCATGACTTTTTAAAACTTAGAAAATTTCTGTTTAAAGATTTTACGTGCAACATTAATCTTTGAAAATAAGCTGAAGTGTTCACTTTGAACTTAACACATGGGTCTTTGGGGATCATAAGGCCCATAAATCAGACATTAATTTTGACTAAGTTATAGCCCTTTGTTGGGCATTTCTATGATAGAATTTGTCATTTTGTACGTACAAAGGCCTGTTAACATTGTTCATACCATAACTTGAGAGGGACTTAGTCCTGGTTTATTTTATTGGGAAGGGACATTGCCCATGGGACAGTAGATATCCTTTAAGGATGTTTGAGGTCACAGGTCAGATAAACATGACACTTCTTGTAAAATCCTTGTCTGATGAATGATTTAGAAAGAATAAGCCGTAGTTTTATATAACCTAAAAGATCAGCAGATGACACCTAATAATTTTTAGGCCAATTTGGTCAGAAATCAGGGTCACAATGACACTAAATCTTTGACCAATCAATAACTTGTATAAACTGGCACTTTTTACGGGCAAGTGAAGTAGGGGCATCCTTGTTAGGAAAATTCATATAAATAGTGTAATTTGATTGGTTATTTATCTCGTTCGCACGAATTAGCTTTCTCGTGGCCACGACTAAACTTTTCTCGTGGCCACGACATAGTAACTTGTTCAACGACTTATTTATCTCGTGGCCACGACTTAGTTATCTCGTTCCCACGACTTAATTATCTCGTGGCCACGACTTAGTAACTCGTGGCCACAAACATAGTATCTCGTTCCCACGACTTAACTATCTCGTGGCCCCGACTTAGTAATCCGTGGCCACGACACAGTATCTCGTGCGCACGAGATAAATAAAAACACACACATGTCACCTTTGTGCCACCTTAAGTTTGATAAAATTCAATTTCACTTATCAAGAAGTGTAAACAATTGTATAAGAGGTGAGTTGCCACTTGTAGGATGAGTTATTAGAGACATAAAAAATTTTTTTTTCCACATGCTGGCGGAATCTTCAAAACACGCACTTTTCGTCTGTCGCATCGTGTTCTCTTGTTTTTCAGTAAATTTACATGTCAGTCCCAAACTAACACTGTTCTGTGTATACGCCCCTATATAAAGTGGACGTAACTTTGTTTACTCCACGTGCCAAAATACGGGATCATCCGGAAAATAACGGGATGTACCGACAAAGCGACACCTGCTGTCATAATATGAACACAAATTATGCAACTTGCATTATGCTTACTGCCAACTGCTTTGCTTAGTGCGTACTGTCACATGCGACTATAATATCGCTATCGTTGTTATCTTTGTTGTCGATGCGCAGTGATCATGTATTGCATTATATTTGTAATCAGTGAATATTTTGAAGCATATGAATGCTAAGACACATCAAATTCGCCAATTATTGATCAAAATGAAAAGTTTATTTTGACATAATGTCGACAATATAAGTGGCAGATTTATAGCAAATTAAAGATACAACTACCATGTTACATATAGTTATAAAGAATGTTATCTTAAACACCAAACATGATACGTTGTCCTTAAAAAAAGATGCAATTAAACATATAGCATATTAAAATATGTGAGTTTGATGGTTTAGTAGGGAACACACAAGGTTGCAATTACATGAAAGTGCATTCAGTAATCATAAGGCATGATTGAATTCAGCAAAACGCAGGTTTTCATTGTCATAAAGAAGTATAGAAGCAAGCATAATGTAAGTTCCGATATCATAAAGCAAGATGGAATAAATGCATTAATTCTGTTCCATAATATTCGCATGTTTAGTATTCTTTTTGAAATATGTTAAACACCATGACTCACATCTGTCAAATTTTTCACAGAAATGACGCATGTATGTGCCGTCAATGCATAATTCAATAGAACATGATGTTCATTTATAATCCAATATGTAAAATGGAAAATAAATCTATAAGATGTAAGCATTAAAGAAACACGTCGTTTTCTAAACATGTCAGGTAAAGTCACTCATTTCATAATTATTATATCTTTTTATCTTCTTATTGGTTAATCCCCACTTTTGTGTGGTCGTATCATATAATCATCTTGCAATTAATTTAAGAAACTAAAACGGAGCAAAGATAAATGCGACTGTCAAAATATGCAGATAGTATTATATAAATTCAAACGTTTTTCATACACACAAATTGACCTCTACTTCTTGCTATTGTTACGTTATTTTGGAGTATGTCCATATATCAGACTCAAACCATCTTGAATACATATTAATTCGCCTTTTTGTATCAGATAATTGCATGAACAGCAAAGGGATAGTGTTGTAGCGTTAAGATTTCCTAGTTAAAGTATCGGTATCAGTACGAAATATTTCAACCTTTGAAATGCATCAAAAACATGTTATAAATCTCTACTTTGACTTTCTAAATAATTATACCATTATTTCAATGGACAAAAACATTCCATACGACTTAGCTTTTTTGGTTCATTTTTATGATAATGGACCTTCTGGAAAACAATCTCATAGACAATCATGTAAACTCCATTTAGCACTTTAAGATTATAAATATTTTCACAAAGTTTTGTTTCGTGCTCATAAACTATGCAATCTTGTAAAATCCCTTTAGGCGCATACTGTTTCACTTAACTTTTATCTGATGTATTTCTGAATTGATGTATTCTTGCTAATATATATTGTTGCAATCAACTGACAATTGTACATTGGCAATTTTCCATAAGCGTATGCTATCCAAATATCAACCATACTCGTACAAAACCTATGTTTTTCTTTGCTTCAGTCGCAATTTTTTCCCGGTGCTAGGGGGCATGAGGAATCTTGCACTTCTCATAATCCCTCATGTGTAGACCGATACTGCAAATTTTATGTAATGTTGTTGTGATGAATGCTTATGAGGGATCACATGCTATCCGTATTTTTATTTCGGTTTTATGTTTGTCTTAGAATGTTTTACATGCGAAAATGATCGGTTGTATCAAAAATGCTTTGGGCAAAATTATACTGAGGGTCCAGCGACTCTCAAAATGTTCTGGTGCGTTTTTTTTATCTCCCGCTGAATTTGTGCGATATACATGTTTTGTTGTGTGTTTGGATGTTTGTCTTTCTGTCTGTTTATCTGCCTTATATTTCTGCTGTTATACATTATATTTGAGCCGCGTCACGACAAAACCAACATAATGGGTTTGCGACCATCATGGATCCAGACCAGCCTGCGCATCCGCGCCTGCGCCTGTTCGCTTACAAACCATATAACAAGTAGAGAAACTGATAGCGAAAAGCATGGATCCTGGATAGCTTCTCAGCATAAAAGATTTCAAACAACCCGCTGACGGGTTTCAAGCTCATTGCGATAAGAGGCAAGCGATGTTAATATTCTTACAGCTTTTAATTATTTCTTCTTTAATATAACAGCAAGTATTTGTCGATTAGCTACCTATAATGAAATTTGTTTTATGGCTATGTCTTTCGAAAAATTGAATTCTTTGATCAGAAAACGTTATTTCCAATGACTAAATAAAATTATATAAATTTGTTTTAGTGCAGGTTATTATATTGATGATATCATTCATGCAATGTTCTATTATGTTTTAATTACTTTTTACGTGTATACAAGCTACAGAATATTCAATGACCTTTAATCATGTTGTTCCAACTTGTTTGGGTGGCTGAGGTGAGTGAATATGCCTGTCTAGCTTAAATTGTTAGTGTACAAGTAAAAGTATAAACACTTTAAATTTTGCTTAAGTTGCTTGTAATTGTTATATACTTCACATAGATAATCAATAACCCACTTTACTCCTGGATAATTCTATAAATATATCCTTCAGAATGTATATATAACAATAAAATAGTGGGACAGTCTTTCTATATTTAAAGCAGTGGCATAGCTTACAATTGTCTTTTATTCATTTTTGATCAATGAACATTATCAACCTTTTGAAATATATAACTAATTAAGCTCAACTTGTCAACGAAAATGTTAATTTAACTATTGTCAATGTTGTGTTTATGATCTGTGGATATTTAGATAATCCATAAGATGTAGAAATGGAACTAATTATTCACTTGCCGCCAGAATAGAACCTATGTCACAACAAAGGATATTAGTAGGCTACAGTTTAAATACTTCTTTTGAAATTCATAATTAGTACTTGTTTACTTCATTTTTTCCCAGATTTACAATTGTTAGATGAAAATAACGTATGAATTAGTTGTACATTAAATTAACATACGCAACGGTTTTAAAATTGATATGGAATTAGTTATATCTTTCCCCATTTAAATTCATAGAAACACAGCTATACGACTACATAAAAATGTGATTAAAAGAATTCTAAAAGGCTGATGTTTTTATTAACAACGACTGACACAGAAACAAACAATATTATTTCAGAAAAAGTATTTCAACCAGGGAACTGTTCAACACAGATATTGATTATATTACACAAACCTCTAATATAAGAAACATTAAGTGTTTTCTTCTAATATTCAAGATTTTCATAGGTTTCTTCTAATATTCAAAACATGCATTGTTCTCTTTTAATATTGAAAACATTCATCGTTGTCTTATAATATTCAAAATATTCATTGATTTTTTTCTCACATTCCAAACATTCATTGTTTACTCATATTAATATTAAAACGTTCATTTAAGAAATAATATCGGTCTGAGCGGTGTTTATCGGCTATTTAACACCGGTTTGGAGTTCTGACGCGTAGGTATTGACCACAAAGGACGTAGGCCTGAGTGGTTAAAATTTGTTCGCATCAAAACGAAAAGGCCGGTGTTAAATGGCCGAAAAACACCGCTCAGACCGGTATTCTTTCGATTCTAACAAGACAAAAATAAGGAAGATCACTACACTAATGATTAATTTTGCAAGCGTTGGTTACTTCCGGTGATTTTCGTATATAACGCTGCTCGATTTTGCACCGCACTGTTGCAAGGATATAGTAGTTATTGAACTATCAAGTTTTCAACAATTCAAACTGGATTGTATTGTGTATACATCAGTGCTCGATTAATCATTATTGTCAGTTTAAAATGACGTCATTCATCATACATCACGCCTTTGGATCAAACATGTTGGGGAAGTGTTTGTAAAATATTATTTTAGCATTACAATGTATAAGAAAAAACATCGGAAAAACGGAAAATATCAAGAAAAATGCCGCAAAAATTGTTAACTATAAATTATTAACTAAATATAGAGGAAGAAAAAATAACAGCCGAATAACATGTAGTCTTTAACCCGTGTTTATTGGCAATTAAACACCGTTTTTTACTTCTTTGTGTATAAAAATATACATGTAGTTCCTTACCCGAGTTTATTTGCAATTAAACACCGTTTTTTACTTCTTTGTGTATAAAAACAAAATCACGAGAAGCGTTAGAATGTTTTATTACATTCAAATATTTTTTTAAACAGCTCACCTTTCGTGATAACATAATGGTATTTTTAACTAATTCGTTAGAAATGATAATTTGTCACAATGGTTAATAATGTTTTTTAATTTAATTTACACTGAGGTAAGATTTAAATGCGTTTCAAACCCTTTGTACAAAATGCACCTACCCGGCTTGCTCGGGAAGACTGCCATTGGACGGTGTTTAAAATGAAAATGTATTCGATTATGAATTACCTTATTAGGACATGTATACATAAGCTTGGATTCAACGCGGTGCATTATATCCTAAGCATTTGCATTGCACTATTACGTTTTTATTTTTAGTATTTTCCATTTTACTGTCTTTCATTATTGTCTTCAAATCTTTTATAATTAATTACATTATAAGATATAATAAAACATTACAAAAGCACTGTTCACGTAGTTGTATGAGTTAAGTTTTATTTGAATCCATAGCGAGGTTGATCTTTTGCCAAACATATTATGATAGATGTCAGCTCATGTGTAATAAGATATACAATATTCAAATAAAGTAAGTAAAAGAGTTGAATTTTCATAAAATAGATAAAACTGTTAATTAGTTTCTTCTGATCTTCATTACAGATTTCTTGAGAGAGTAATAATGACCCCAGCAGCCGTACCAAATAACACCCCGACCAAATTCAGGGTTTGCTCCGTATAGGTAAAATCCATTAAGATTAACGTTATGACATTCTTTGTACCACCAACCTCCACTGAATGCCACTGCACAATTGCCACCATAACTATCATAATCATTGTCTTTTGTTGAAAATTGACAATTGTAATGATACAACATGGAATCACCGCACGACCCGTTATATCCCCCAATCGCCAATCGGTAATTATCACTCTCGTCAGTAATGTTGAAGGTAGTATACTCAGCAAAAGCAGAAAATGGATTCTTTTTGTCATTTGGAAATGTTTCCATGTAAACGTACAGGGAACTGTCGTTACGTGTCAAATGATAAATAGTTTCAAGCCCAAGCCAATACTCGCCACTCCTGTTCCCAAATCCTTGTTTGTATTCCTCCCAATTTCTGTAGAAATCTTCAGATCCGTCTTGCCGGCGTTGTATAACCGTCCATCCACCATTGGTCATATCACACCACACATCAGTAGCAGTACTTCCGGTTGGTTTAATCACATAAACACCGTCCTCGGTATAGCCTTGCTGGTAAAGAGCAAGACAATCAAAGGGCTCTGGGTATTTATGTATTCTTTTTACTTTTTGACTGCCTTCCTGTAAAACAAACATTATATATATATTCGAAGAAATGAGTTGTTTCTCTGCAAAACACAATTTTTTGTCAAGAGCATGTCTATTACTAAATTGTTAATATTATTTGAGTATTAGAAATGCAAAACGCTCGGTTTGAAGATAGATGTAGTCATAGATATTTAATGCCATTTGTAAACAAACGATAATTACTTGCAATGCACTTTAATTATAATTATGGTAAAGATAAGATCACAGTATAATATTTAAAATGTAAAATACAAATGATATATCAAGCTTTGTAAAAGATGGATGGTTTGTTTAGGTGAAAAATTAGCCTCCTCCGGACTGACCGAGTCTTTAATACGGATATCATAGACTATTTTTGGTTATTCATATTTTTGATTAAATATTAAATAATAATAAATCATGATATTCTTTAATCATTCTCTCATGCAACGTTATAAAATTCAAATATAAAATTGATAAAAAAGATACATAGATAATTGATACAAAAATTATATTACAACGATTATTTAAAAAACAATTCTTACTTGAATGTAAGTTATTGACATCATTTCCGTTCTTATTCCATGTGATATGTCTGCGTCCACATTCTCATAGTTATCTATATTGACGTCATCATCAGTACTACAATAGCATGTGGAGTTATCCTCATTAAAGTAAGCCGATGCCAGCTCAAGACTTTGACAATGATAGACACATGATACCAATGACTTTTCATGATGTAGAATCACCGTTGCATCGGTTTGAGGGATATGAGATACCTTTTCTATTTTAAATGTAGATGTAGAACGTCCCCTTTCCAAAGTATCTGCTTCTGAATAACAATGATTAATCCCAAGGAAAATAAAAATAAATCCAACAATGTCTTTTCTGCACGTAAGTAAATTCTTTTCCATGTTATCGTAGCCTATTGACAGCGAATATAAAACTGAATGCGCTGCTACGCCTCCGAGAAGAACAAACATGAATATGGTCATGAATAATCAATCAGTCGTAATTAGTTGCTGGATATTTATCACCTTGCATGCTTTTTCCAGTCGCTGCTGCTTAATGAGGGATAACGACTCGCCTCGTATCTATTTTCTGTACATAGGAATGCAAAATAAAATGCATATAAAAATGTACAAAAGACAATGCTGCTTATACTTAAGGCCCGATACAAACTTTATCAGCGTTCCGGATGTGATGTAATGAATGCCAACAGCCGCGAAATCTCCTCGCGCGCTATTCAGCACTGAGCTGACGACTGACAGTTTTTCAAAGTAACGACCCGGATGCAGCATTTGTGACGATGAATCCACTGTCATTTAATGACATCAGCGTGTTATTCTGCAGGCTACCTTTTGACGTTGGAGTTGCGCTATCTAAATTGGAATCTTATAGATAAACTTATAAATAATAAACTATGACGGCTGTTGTCAAAAGACCAAATGCATTGCGTAGGATTAGATTAAACGTAAAGAGACCAGAACAGACATTTACCAGATAAGTACATTAATCTAAGGAAATCCTATCATTGTTTTATGATAAGCTTTTTTCCCATTTAATTTGAACTAGAGAAGGAAACGATTTGTATATGCCTTAAAATATCCTGTTCTTTTTTATCCCCTATTTAACAAAAATATTAGATTATATGAAATAGAATGAAACTTTACCCGTGTTTGATTAAACATACATGTTATGCAATAATTCATAGATATATACATAGATTTGCATTTCTGCTAGAATAATAATAAAAAGGAATGAAAGTAGGAGACATGCATTATAAAAGTTCAAGTTTGTTTGTTTTGATTAGGTTTTAGTCACACCAACACATTAATGGCGACGTTCCAACTTGACTGGTGGATGAAGACCTCAGGTTCTCTTCCTTGCATTATCTCAGGCACAACGAGTAGAACCAGCTGAAAAACTTCCTTACATGAAAGAATCCAAAGTCCCTGTCGGGATTCGAACCTCACAGCTGTGAGGACAATAGTTTGTAGGCAACGACCTCATCCAGTCTCTCGCCAACCCCCCTCAACAGTTCAAATAGACAGATTTATGTATTTATTACATACCATCAATGGAATATTGAGAAATATTGATGAAATAAAATGCGTATTTTTATATTTTGTCTTTTCACTGTAAAAAATATTTTTCGCTGCAGTGAAACATATTTTCTGTATTTTCACCGGTGTCTTGCAATACACAAAATTTAAAGGCAAGTCATATAATTGAAGTGTCAAAAAAAGAGAGAAAAATGTGTATCAACAATAAACAGAAAACTTTTTTTTCTCCTATAAATACAAGATTTATCTTCATCTTGTGGTATGACAATTATCATATTTCACTTGTGCCTCCGCAATTCATGACATTTTTATTTCAATACCACACGATGAAAGTAAATCCTGTATTTATAGAAACAGCTGAAATCTCGTCTATTTATAAAGTGATATTTGTCTACAACTTTGGCGGGATACGCTTTGCAATCTTTGCCAAAATGAGAAAGTTTCAGAGTTAGTAAGAATCAAGTGATCAATCTGAATAATTGTTCTTTCTCATATTTCTTATCTAAAAATCAAATAAAATTCCGTTTTCAGCTACGTTCAGCTGTAAATAAAATCATATATTACTGAATATTAAAATTGGAATAATTATTACAATGTTATAAAAATGATTACAAGTCTGTCTGCAGAAGACAGGACTCAGCTTGAAACTGTTTGTGATATTATAAAGATATCATAATGTACAAATTTCGACATTCATACTATATACTACATAATCATAACTGCACTAATTTCCAAAATGCAGAAAAAAGTAAATAAAAAAAAATGAAAGAAAAAAAAAAAAAAAAAAGAAAGAAAGAAAAATACTAAAAAAAAACAACAACAACAAAAACAACACACGCAGTAATAGGATAGCTTAGGTATAATTATGTGCAATGAGTAACGCATTTTTCAGTAAAAAACTGGTCTTTTATTTACAATATACAGTCATGTATATTATATCATATCATTGCAACTGATCATGTGTTGGTGAAAAGGATTCATAGATTTACTGCTGCGATTTCGCGTTAGCTGTCAGCTCTCTACTTGTCCAATAGTGTGACATGTTTGTTTGCCATTGTTGTATTTATCCATACAAAATAGTTTGACACTTTTATCTTGATGTTATTTTTCTCTGAAAAGTCTTATTAAAGGCCCATTATGCCTCAGAAATGTTATCATTATGTCTGAAAAACTTTTAATTATTTTGTATCTTAGAAACAGTTTCCAAAAACATACTCATTTGCTATATACATGAACTATCTTTTAAATTTAGTTTTGTTGGCATTTGGTATAGTTATTGTGAATTAATATTTTGTATGGAAGTCAAAAACTAGTACTACTTTGTCATGTTTGTTAACATTTTGCTACCTTTATGGCACATAACCGCAAGTTCAGCACTACCTTTTTCAGCAGTTAAGCATCGTACATGCACTTAATCCATTTTCTTAACATTATTTAACAGACGTTTTTAAAGAATTATAAAAACATGGATTTCTGAGGTATAATATGCCTTTAAGCAGTTTAGAGTTTTGTTTATTTAAAGAAATATAGGTTTTTTTTTATCTTTATCAGTGAGAAGTTATCTTTGCCAAGCCTTTTTTATTATTATGTTTCCATGAAAATTGACTTCCTATTTGATTATTGTTAAAACATCTATTGTTCGTTCGCCTCATGAAAACTTCCTAGTCGATTATTTTGAAAACATCTATGATTCAGTCACGCTTCATTGTCCATTTGATACAAAGTCCCGGCCCGAAGTTTAACTTTATTCGTAGAAGTTTCAACATACACCCTCACTCTAGGGGGCAGGGGACATATTCCTTACTTGGCTCCGATGATTTTAATTTATTAATCATACAGACATGGTGTTTTGAAGAGAAAATATATATTTCTTTGTCAATGTAATTCGTTGTAATTTGTGTGTAGGATATGGGCAAAATGTATATAAATGTGTCCGAAACTTAGCCTCCGGTAGCTTTGTATGCAGCCGTAACTCTTCAAAAGGAGGTTGAAAAATTGTAAATTTTGATTGTCCTTTGCTACAAAACTAGTAAGTATTTTGATAAGTTTTTGTAAAAAAATCTAAACGTACGACTGTTTAGCATTTTCAAAGTTTATGATAACTACTATACTATAGAAAAAATCTATAATTAAAGATATTAGGCTTATTTAATTCTGAAGTGTAATGTGTTTTCATGAAGATTAGCCATACTTCTTGATTTTCAGCTTGATTTTGGATTGGTGTGTGTGAAGGGTGGGATAATATTATTTACCCTCAGTTAGTACTGCATGGAGCAATGGATGCAGATTGCTACTGTTTTTAATTTTTGTCATATATCATTGAATAATATTTAACTTTACATTGATATAACATTTATCCATGGACCTTTTTTGCACACAAAAGGTCCCAGGGACTGTACTAAATAAATTTTAAATTTTCCATAATTCCTGTCAGTTTTATAATTTACTTCGCATGAACATGTCCGACGGAAATTTCTGTAAATACCCATCAGCAATTACCTGTAACACTCATTTTTTTAAAAAAGAGTGGGACAGTCTTTTTATATCTTAGGTAGATTTATATTTTATCTTAAACATTTTTCAATTATAACCGTTGGTAAGTCGCCATTATAGCAGTCAATCTTGTAAAACATATACTCAATTCAGCTCCACCTTACAATAAAAAATTTGCATAATGCCCATGAAATGTAAATAAATATTTTATTTATGATTATAAGTCCTGAATAATGATCCTAAATATTTTTTTATTGCCGAACAATATCTCAAACTGACAACAGTGGTATGCCTTCTCGGTTGCAAAAAAAGTTTTTCTTACATGTATTACATTGCGGTTCATATTTATCGAGTCATTATAAAAATGTAAGTTCATATTCATTTTTCTTTAATTTTAAACACTTCCGAAAAAGGCCGATTAATATTTGGACAATCAAAAAAAAAATGTAAGGCATATTGTACTTTACATAATACCAGGTCTTATTTGTTTATTTTTCAATGTTCTATATTAGAAGAGGCGCATTTATTACCTTTAAAATGAAACGAATTGCTGGATTGACTACCTATAGTCTATAAACAGCATGTTATGGTATAACAATTCAGACAACTGCTTCGATTCAAGTGGGCATTAATTTTGATAATTTCTGGTTTATTTTATATTTATTATCAGTATGCAATTAATATTAATCGCTTTAAAATGTATTCAAATACGGCTTGCCAAGAGATTGTTAATCTAAATAAACATGATTTCATAAAATTTTAGCAATATTACGAGGGTCATCACCAAGTCCTATCCAAACAAACAGAAGAGCAGGGCCAGACTCAAAGAAATGATGTTATTTTCATTGTTATATGAAAATAGCATTGATCATATTAGGCTAAAATGGTATAGTAAATAAATATATGTATATTGTAAAAAACATGCTGATTTACAAAATACAAACCTAATGTATAAAAAGATGGATTACAACACACATTTAAATTATAACAGAATCAAGAAAAAGATCAATTTGACGAAAAAGATCAATATTTTGATCGTCTGTCTTGTTAAGATAGGACACCTCAAATGGGCACTATAAGGAACTGTAAAATTGACAACATAGGGCAGTTATATGCCTTAAAAAACAACTGTATGCAAAATTTAAACAAAATTTACCGTATGGGTTATGAGTTATGGACATTTTTATGAACTTAACCTTGGATGTTAGAAGTTTTTTTTTCAGAAATGAGGAAACTCTAAATAATCTTTAATATCATCGTTATGAAAAAGTGTTTTCCTACTAATCACTGCTAAGAAACAAATGCTATTATTCAGGTAACAAATCACACGAGAAAAATGACTGTTTCTACACAAAATGTTTTTGTACAAAAATGTTACCCTATCCCATTCACTTTAAACACTTTTTGGGACATTTTCCTATTAAAAAAGCTTTATTCAAAATTTTCCCAAAAATTTACCAAAATGAGGGGTTGTTTTCAAAGTTTGCCTAAATTTTCTTAAAAGTATATTGGTTGAACTTACAAAATGTAAAATTGTTTTATAATGTAGTTTTTATTTTATTAGACTTTGAAAATATCTTGTTCCATATTTTCTATTAACTTTGGCAATATCTAGCCAATAAATACTTACAATAATTATATAATTAAAATCAACCACTTTTTTCTTTCCATAAGGGATCTGAGAGATGCACCTTCTGAGGTTTGAACCCACGCCCCTTAGTTCCAATGCAGTGACAGAAATTCTAGCCGTCTATTTGAATACTCTTCGAAGCAGGGTAAACTTGTACTACCTTAAGTACATTGTAATAATTTTTTTTTCTAAAATTTCATAAGTATGCTATTTAAAGTCCATTTTTTAT